>NC_041378.1:17066093-17323593 GCF_900634415.1 Cottoperca gobio | reverse complement strand
AGATTGTATTGTTATTAGGACAACACCAAACTCTTTTAGCGGTATCAACTCAATTATTTCTTCCTGCACCACATCAGAGTTCACATACCTGCATAACAGCGCTGTCTGTTCAACATTATTTACAATTTCATCTTTGTTTTTGAAGTCCGAAAATAGATGCTCTGATATTTTTAATGCTTCTTTCTTGTATTCTCCATCTGAACGGCTTTCCACATCGTACTATCTCCTGTGCGGCCACAGAAATCACTTTTTTTCGTGCATCTCTAGCTCGGTACTTTTCGGCAAATGCTGTGTGTCTGTTCTTGAAATGTCTTTCGACATTACATTTTTTGTTGTTAGCTAATTTCTCGCCACATATCAATCAGACAGGTAAACCAGCATCGTTGGCAGTAAAAACAAATGTATCTGTCCACGCAGAATTAAACTCTCTTTTTTCCTCCGAGACTTTTCTTTTTTTAGTTTTATCCATTGTTAGCTTACCGAGTTAGCCGGGGGTCGGAAACTCAAGATTAGCCACCTGCAGGGAAAGGCGCCGCGCCCATAGACGCAGGAGAATGTGACGCATATTTTAGTGGACGAAATGTAAAAATTAAATTAAATGTATTTCAGTGTCACAATATCACCTCGAACTCCATGATAAGAGCTGTTCCGTTTGAAAGATTGTCCACTGTGCAACAAAAAAATACATAAAAATAATGTTATTTATCTCCATGTTTTTTTTTGTCAAAGCTTCAGGGAGCCACTGCAGAGGGGTTAAAGAGGATGTGGCTCCTGAGCCGCAGGTTGCCGACCCCTGCCCTAGAGTAATGTTTCCCAATCCTGCATCCAGTATAGGATGTAACTATTTTACTGTTTAAACTATTACTAATGTTATTACTGCGACTGCTGCTAGTGATAGTAACACTACCATTAACGTTAGTATGCCACTACTGATGAAAATCTTGCTTTTTAAATCACAATCCTTTTTGCTAAATATGTTGTTAAGACATTAAAATGTCTGGGTGATAGAGGACGAACACTGAGGGAAGGTAAAGTAACTAACTGTTGTTGCCGCCCTTTGATCCTGTATTCAGCTCACACAACTAACATGATGTCACCACGCTGTCCGCATGCACACCAGATGAAGGAGCTTACAACACTGGAGGTGGAGGAGAGAGAGGGATATGCATGAGGTCACATTAGGGTGTGTCCTGTTGTCGCTGTTGCTGTCTGCCCTCCTCTCCTCCCCTCTCCACCCCTCCCCTCTCCCCTCTTCCCTCTCATCTCCTCTCCTCTCCTCTCCTCTATCCTTTCCTCCCCTCCCCTCTCATCCTCTCCTCATCCTCTCCTCTCCTCTCCTTTCCTCCCCTCCCCTCTCATCCTCTCTGCTCTGCTCTGCTCTCCTCTCATCTCTCCTTTCCTTTCCTCTCCTCCCCTCTCCTCTCCTCTCTCCTTTCCTCCCTTCTCCTCTCCTCCCCTCTCCTCCCCTCTCCTCTCCTCCCCTCTCCTCTCCTCTCCTCTCATCCCCTATCCTCCCCTCTCCCATCCTCTCCTCCCCTCTCCTCTCCTCTCTCCTTTCTTCCCTTCTCCTCTCCTCCCCTCTCCTCCCCTCTCCTCTCCTCTCCTTTCCTCCCTTCTCCTCTCCTCCCCTCTCCCATCCCATCCTCTCCTCCTCTCTCCTCTCTTTTCCCATCACTGACAGTAAACCCACGTGTGGCAATAGACATCACACACATCCTGGAAATTAGATCACCAGGAAGAGAGAGAGGAAAAAAGAAGGGCGAACGAGTGAGAGGAGGAGGAGGGGGGTGAGGAAAAGAAGGAGGAGGAAAAAAGATCAAACAGATTATTTCAGGGGTTCTTGGAGAACAAAGATAAAAGGGAGAGGAAATAAGGAGGGAAGAGTGAAACATGGGGAGCAGACTGGGAACACCCAATGGGAGAAGTTGGGAGAGCATGGTTGGTAAAAAACAATGCTCTGGGGATGGAGGATAAAGAATCACACACATTTTACAGAACATGAATTCAAATGAATAGTGAGATGAGGAAGGGAAATGGACAAATCAGGCCCCTCTGCCTAGAAGGAATACATCTAAAATCTCTGCATATGCACACGAGGAAGGAAATAGATTTAGACAGACACGAATAAAAGGAAACAGATGCAGATTAGTTGATGCCCTAATTAGATTGTCTTCCTTATAATCACATTTAACAATATGTTAAAGGTCCAGATTTCTTTTTAGTATTTTAGTATTTTTTTGAAATTGTATAATTGTATTTATTTTGCGTTTATTTAACCAGGTTTATCCCACTGAGATCCGAAACATCTCTTTTTACAAGGGATGCCTGTATAATAAATTAGCACACAGAGTTTCAACAATTAACATAAAAGTACATAGATTTTAGAAACATAAAAAAAAAGATAAGATAAAAAATTTGCACACAGAGATCCTGGACTCAATAGACTTCATAGCTTTAAACTTGCTAAGAGATACAATGTATTGAAGATCAATCTGTAGATTATTCCATGCAGGAGGTGCAGAAAATCTAAAAGCTTTCCGTTCCAATTCACTTCTGGCTTTGGAACAACAAAATGCAAACAGTCCTGAGAAGGAAGATTCTAATTTCCACAATTTCTTTTTTTATAATTTCATTAAAGAATCACAAATGTAAATAAATACATGTCTTTAGCATGCTCAATCAAAAGTCATATCCTTAAAGCACTCAAGTGCATACTCACATAAATACACACACACACACACACACACACACACACACACACACACACACACACACACACACACACACACACACACACACACACACACACACACACACACAGTCCTCGTGGCCTGTTAAAACATAAACAGTTACAGTTGCTTAGCTGCAGCATGAGAGAGCTGATCTAAAGTCTGACATCATCTCTCAGGCTCCCAGGATGAGATCATTCCATCTCACTACGAGCCTTACTCACTCTACTTAAAGTATGTGTGTGTGTGTGTGTGTGTGTGTGTGTGTGCGTGTGCGTGTGCGTGTGCGCGCGCGTGTGTGTGTGTGCTCAAAGTGGACGGTGAATAAGTTTTGTGAATAAGCGAGCATGTGTACATGTCTGTGTCCATGCAGTGTGTCCACTCTACGACAATTAGATTACGGCTAGAATGCTCTACAGAGTGATCTAATTGAAGTTGAAGGGCTTTTACTAGCATTGAATCTGACAGTCCAGGGGTCTGGTATCAAGGGGAAACAAAGCAAGTACACCCACTTCTACAGTAAGTGAAGCGTAACCCCTTTTCCCCTGAACTATACAGGAGTTTGGCTTGGATTGTGCTTAGCTGAGCGAAAACTGGGATGAGTCATTTAGGTCCTGTTATAAACAGCTGCAAAATTCAGTCTGCCTTAACGCTACCTCAACAGAAAAAAGAGAAACAATGGCAAGCTTTAAATTTAGGGCATAATCACAATGGCTGGTTAATATAGATTTGATACATTATCCATGAGAAACATACTAAAGTTTAGACTTTTCTTTTGCCATTGCAACAATATTGTAAAGATGTTTTGACCTCGTTTTCTGTGCAGACTTCAGCTTCTGCATGTTACACCTGTCAATGGACAGCCTGTCTGGAACAGTCTGTTACCATGGGAACAGGGAATTGACAGTGAGGGAGAAGTCATTGAATGCCAGGAAAAGTGTGCATGTGTGTGTACGTGCACAGTCTGGAGTATGATGGTCTGAAAGCATTTTGTACGTTTGCATGCGTGATTAAAAACGTTTTTACATTGGTTGTGGGGGAAATGGACGGAAGAGCACCTTTCTAGTCTCGTCACCACTCAAAGCACTTTTACACTACATGCCAACGTTCACCCATTCACACACACATTCATACACTGATGGCAGGGCTACAAGGTGCCAAACTGCTCATCATCTACTCTAATGCTCATTCACACACACCCTCACACAGGCTGTGCCTTCGGGAGCGATTCAGGGTTCACTTTCTTATCTTCTGAGCCACTGATAACTGTGGTTCATACAGACAGCCGGCTCACACGTCATCTGTAGATGATGGAACATTGTTGGTTTCAATCCCCAACAGTGCCTAATACTGCAGTTAGAATGCCATTTAATTGTATCATTTAAGTATCTAAGGGAGGTGTCAAATGAGCATTCTGTAATAATTGCAATATATATATAACATCAGCACTTTATAAACAGCTTGTTTGTGTGCAGACCAATAACTTATAATTGACCAGCTTGACTCTTTACTCAAAGTGTTTATAGTGTCCATGTCTTTAAGTGAGGGAGTTTCTCCTTGTGTGGTGGGAGGGTGTCATATTCTGTCAATCTGTAAAGCCCCCTGAGACTAATGTGTCATTTGTGACTTTGGCCTATTTAAATAAAATTTGATTGATCCCTTGAACCGAATCTTTAATTGGTCTGCTGTAAAAAGCGAGTCACTCTCATATTCAACCTTTAAGAGTTATTTTCCCAAGAAACAAAGCCAACCAATGGGGAAGAATAATTCTGTTGGTTTCCTGTGGAGTTCCCTCATGTTGCTGTTCGAGACCAAAACAGCTGAAGATAAATTATTAAATTATGAGCTGCAGTAGATTTGATCTGATTATAACATCCAAGCAGTCAATGCTATTTATTAAAAGTGTGAAGCCACTGTGAAGAACAAGGACCTGTCATGTGTAGTGAAATTACATTTTAGGTGACGAACAGCTGTAAGAAATGTAAATAAGAAAATGCATCATAGCACACCCTGCAGCTCAGTGACACAACAATATAAAACTCTCTGTGATGTATGAGAGGAGAAAGACATCATTTCCCTTTTCTTTTCACAGTTCAATCGGTTTGTGTGTCTTTAGATATTAACGATATATACCAGACCAGTGTGAGTCCAACACTTACGATACAATGTTAAACGTGCAAACCATAGGCACTCTTCAAATGTATCTGAAAGATACATATTCCCATAAAAACATGCACAGAAAACCAATGAAGATTACTCTTCACTCATGTCTTTTATTGCCATATACACATACTGTATATGTGTGTGTGTATAAGTGACATCTCCTGCCAACAGCCGCAGCTTCTTCTTCTGCGTTCGCTTCCTTGGAGTGTGTGTGAAGGGGTACGGTTCGGGGTTACAGTTAAATGTTGTTAATATTAACAACATTTTGTATTTAGAAATGACTAAAGTTATTGGTTGAATTTGAAGCAGGAAGTTTTACATCCAATCACAGTAATTATGTTATGGTAATGTTATGGTAATTTAGTGATTTAATTGTGCTCTTGAATGGGTTTCTAAATAAAATCCAGAGTCTGACAAGACTGTTGATTGATTCCGAGATGAGACCTTCAAAAAGGAGTCACCAGGCCGGTATACATAGTGTAACATACACATGTTAATCTGAGATCAGTAACTAGTCCCAGTAGTCCTATACTACTACTGACCTTTAGTAATGGCTTCCTGCACAGTTTAAATAAATCAGATAACTACCGTAGTAAATATTCCTTTGTGTTTTATGTATACATTGTGTTTCCCCTGTGTCTCCACCTTTACACCACGGCCCCTCAACACCCCTTGAGGTCAAAGGTGAATTGTTCCAGCTATTCTCTTTATGCAGTGCACATGCTAGACACAGGGGCGTGTGTGTGTGTGTGTGTGTGTGTGTGTGTGTGTGTGTGTGTGTGTGTGTGTGTGTGTGTGTGTGTGTGTGTGTGTGTGTACGAGTGTAAAAATGTCCCGGTGCAGCAGGGGTCAGAGGTGTAGAACGACAGATTTCCAGTGACGGGGCGGTATGACAGTTATGATTCTCCTGTGTGATGGACGGGATGTACGGGTCAGCTGGGATGAAGCCTTCCTGCAAAGCAAATGTTGATTTAATGTTTCTCTGTTAACAACTCGCCTGTCACTCTCACTGATGTACTTGATGTGTCTCCACTCCGGTTGTTATGATGTAAAGACAATCATCACTTTCATTTTTTATGTTTCATTTTCATTGAACATAACAAATGCTGCGTCTGCAAATTATCATAATGTGGAGAGGGAGAACAGACAGTGTTGATTTCATGGTGTTTAAAGAATGAAGATGTAACTGTCTGTCACTCTCCTGCAGGATAACTCATGCAGGTGTCTACGTTAGTGGGGACAGGGAGAGACACGCAGAGGCAAAGAAAATAAAGCAATGCATTATCTTCAAAGAGCTGGTCCTCCATAATGTCTCATTCCAGTGAGTGCATTAGGAGACACACTACATCCACCTTATCTATTCATTGTGGTCAGTGTTTTTATCAGAAATTAAAGTAATGAAATACATGGACTCTCTATGTTATCATGTGTGTCTGTGGTTCTACTTTTTTTTTGGTGTGAATTCATCTATTTTCTTATTAAAATGTTCTTAGGATTCATCAGAAATCTACATTATCATTATTAAACAACTCACAAATATTAATATATTGGGCCCAAAAATGTTGAATAAAAATAATGACATTATGAAGTAAATGAAACATTGACATTATGAAATAACAAGTGAAATTACATTTAGAAAATGCAGACATTTTTAAATGGGCTTATTCAATTAAATAAAAAAGCACTCCAATAAAATATATAA
The DNA here is from genome assembly GCF_900634415.1 of Cottoperca gobio. Taxonomy (NCBI): domain Eukaryota; kingdom Metazoa; phylum Chordata; class Actinopteri; order Perciformes; family Bovichtidae; genus Cottoperca; species Cottoperca gobio. The sequence continues at coordinate 17,316,999 of NC_041378.1, read as the reverse complement.
AATATTAATATATTCATCTATATATATAATAATGATGTTTATGTTTATATATAATGATTATTATAATATTATATTACCGTAAATTTGTATCAATGTATTAAATAATTATACAGTATATTTACACAATTAAATCAAATGATTGTTTATTTCACAAGTTGTTTATACTTTGGGGCTCCATAGTGTCACTCGATAGGTTTTAAATTAACTATGTTTGTACTTTGACAGAAGTCAGTTTTTACACCAGTTTATTTTTCTGGCATTAACTGTTGTAAAATGTTAGCAAAGTAACACTGCTGCCACTTCAGCTGGTACAGTCTCCACTAGTAAATATTCCGGCTGCAGTGCTCTGTCACCCTCTGCTGCCTGTAAAATGGATGACTCCATTTTCCACCTTCCACCGCTTACTTCATTATTGATGCAATGATCTGAACTTCCTCTCTGCAATTATAGCAGCAAGCAGGAAAATATACCCTATGTAATAGTGATTTCCCACAATGACAGTATCATTACAGAAATACTCAACATTTCCAACAGGAACAAGTTGCCCTGTAAGCATTTTATTGTATTTTCTCTCAATAAAACAATACTCCAGTGTGCAGAATGTTTATCAGCAGAGACAAATGACGTATGATTAGGGTAGAGACAATTTAATAATATCAATGTGTTGCTATAATGGTGTTTTAAAATGTGCTGATGCATGGCCTTACATAAACTGAATTCACTGAAAACTGTAAAATTGCAAGAATGATTCCAGCCAGAGGTACAGAATCCCAATGAATAACTTAAAACAAGTTGTGTTTAAATGTCGTAGCCATTTTTAGCTAAGAAATGTCGTACCTGTGTGTTTTATAATGGAATGTAAAATGTAGCCTTCTCCAAGTGATTGATCTGCAAACATGCCTTAAACTAAACTAAAAATGGTGCAAATTAAATCAAACTAAGTGCACTTGGATGTGCCTACGAGCTGTATTGGCATGAAACGCTGCAGGGCCGCTGCTTTAGAGAGCTGTTTTCAATTTGAAATGTTTATGGATAGCGCTGACCCACTTTCCTTACACTGCACCACCAGCTAACCATCACATCCATATGGACACCATATGGATTCAGGCTCTCTCATGTATTCACCAATACATCACATATAATGTTCTTCTAGAGAAGCAGAGCAGGTCACATTTATTTATTTCCTTCAACATTCTCCTCCCTTTACCCAGATGCATTATGTGAAAGTACATTTTATAAAAGATATAAACCCTTTTTTTCATATTTGCATTATATTAAGGCAGAACAGATATAATGAGTTGATTTAGGTCGAACATGTACAATATACAGTCCACGTATGTACAATTCAAAGACACACAACTATGAACTGTTGCACCACCACTGTTGAGTCCTCAGCTGCTTCTCTTCATCTGTTAGTGAGTGTCCCGTCCCCTGGCCACCGGCAGGAACCTACTGTTGGGTAGTGCAGCAACAAGGACATGACCCCTCATTGGCTTCCCATCTGCCAACACGGCCAATCGTGTTCAAACAAACATCCAGCAAAGCCAAGAACACCACAACATACACCTCTGCTGGTTTGCTCTAGGAACAGCCTGCTCTCCTTAAATGTACATTCCCATACAACGAAACTGCATGGTAAAATGTGTATCGAGGGAAAATCATTTTCTTCTGGATTACGTTTGTTTTTGACATATTATAAATGCGTTTGTTATGAGAGTCCATGGAAGTCTCTGAATATAGAGGGCGTCTGGGTGGAGCGGTAAATCAAACACCAGACTTACACCAGCAGACTGGTGTTCGGGGCCCGTGTGAAACCAAAACTCAGTGTTGACTTATTTCAATTAAAGTCCGTAACTGTAATAAATGTACTTATTTTAAGCCAAACTATCTTCTTTTCTAAACCTAACCAAGTAGTTTTGTTGCCTAAAAACAATCTTGGAATCCATCAGCTATCGGTCTGAAGGCGATAAGCCTCTGGGGGCAGCCTGTTGTCATTTCTGGGTTCCGGTGAAGCCAGCAGATATCCGGGCCAAGACTTACGTTTCAGTGCGCTGCTCATTGTGTACAGTGCGATGACAAACTTGAGACGCAATGTCTACGACCAAATTGTTTTGCAAGTTACCAGTTTACAAGCACATTTTAAACTAATAAAAAGCTTAATCATTGTCAGATGATAGCGATGGATACCTAGATTGCATTTCTACCAATGCGTTCCGCCTCGTTTGCTCTCCAAACGGACTGTTTAACTGCGTTCAACTGCAGCCTGCTCGATGAACCTAAACATAACCAGGTAGTTTTGTTGCTTAAACATAACCATTGCCTATTTGTTTTGTTTTGTTTTGTTTTAATTTAAAACGTTAACCACGTGTTTAAAATTGCGACCGCAACCCAGGAGAAAATAAGTTTCCCTCGAAACTTAATTGAGGATGCAGTTAAGTTGTCTGGGAACGTAATTGTGTAGGAGATGGGGTTACTAAGAAGGTGGTGTAGGCCTACAATGTGTTTATGACCGCTTTTAAACTGAACACAACAGCTGCATGCTGGAAAAAGTGCTAAACAAAAACAATGAAGTTATAAAACCATAACAATGAGCTGAAAGACACTAAAATCTCCGTAAAGGAGCTACAAGCGGCTGATAATTCAGTACTGTCACTATATCAGTGAACCCTTTCACATTACACGTAATCATTTCTTGAATAGAAGAGCTAATAAAAAAGTAAATAAATAATAAAAAGTCTAATCACCCTGCCCCAGTGAGCCTGACTCACTGATCTTTTACTTTGAAGTGCCTTCAACGCTGGGAGCCTTCTGTATGTTTGTTTTACATTTGTATTGTAGTCTAATCAATGAGGCGTATCAGTTAGGAAGAGAACAACACTTTGGTTTGTCTTTCAGTGTGATGAGGGACGCACAAGTTTTGTGATGTGTTTTAAAAGATGCACAGTGTGCAGAATGGCTAACAGAGAGAGAGACACCTCCCCACTGGCACTGCAACACCTCTCTGCTCTTCTACCAAGAAACAACTGACCAGGACAGGTGACCTGTGAACAGCAGGGGAGGGAGAAAAGAACAAAGAGATGGAGAAAGAGAAGCAGAAAAAGAAAACAACAAGTAACAGAAGTGACACACTTACTGCATGCACACACATTGACACACACACACACACACACACACACACACACACACACACACACACACACACACACACACACACACACACACACACTCCTCTGCCCCGGCTCCGACTATCAAAGACACCAAACTGGTCTGTCAACTAGTTTCCCTCCCACCTGTTTAATAAACGACTTCCTCCTACTGTAACAAAGGCACATTTTAAGCCAGCGACCACAATTAGAAACAGAACCAGGTGGCGACCCACTGAACAAACAAAGAGTCAGGGTCACACTGGGCTGACCTTTGACCCTTCTGGCAAATGGCTTTAAAATGCTCTCTGGGAGATGCACAAGGTCTTTTCTTCTTGAGACTAAGCATGTGTTCTGGGGGCTGCTGTCATGGATCATTTAACAAAAGTTACCGTCCATTTATGGCTACTGTTAACCTCTTGCCATGTGGCTGAGAGGGAATAATGGTGTTGAACCTCAGCTGTGAACTGTGTTTCTAAACATGAACAGTGAACTGAGAGGAAATGTGGGGATTTGGGGCCCTATAACAGTCAGTGAGTATATATTTATGACTGTAGGACTCACCGTTATATTATATATGATTATATATTAGAACTGCACTCATCAATATTTTTGTATCAACAATGACGAGGTCTGCGGTGTGATGATGGAACCTCGTCAGTGAAGCGATGTGGTTCTGTGTGACGATTTGTGACTTTATCTCAGAGAATATTCAAGTTTTATATTGTAAATGTACTACTTTAGTCCAAAACGTTTTTTTCTCTAAAATGTATGACTTTAATCTCGGATATTAAAAATGTATTTTCTGAATATTATCCGGCTCCCCCGATAAATGATTATTACCTACAATGGCCGCATCGTAGTTTTCAGTGAAAAACCTCAAAAAGACCACGGGACACCGATGCCCAGCACCAAACATCAGACACAGCATTTAGCAACTATTCAGATATTTGCTGAAGACCAAAACAGTGCTTAAAGGAGAACGAATGTTGCAATTGAACTTTTCGGTTGACAGAAACACGACTCCAAATGAATGCTACATGAATAATGAACAGTTTTCTTATAGTCAACTTTCTTTCACACTATATGTATAATAAGTCAATTTTCTACTCTAATATCACATTATTGACCATTTTATGTTTGTTAATCGTGTTTATAATTGTTAGCAGTTTATTTTCACTGCCCCCAAGTTAAAAATACTTTAGTGGCTGTTTAAGCTAAAGAAAGACAGCAGTAGAAATGAGACGGGACCCTGGCTGCTGTGTGATGAAGTGTAACACTAAATCAGATGCACTGTAAGAGCTCATTTACATGGCAATGGGCAGAGATACAGAAGAAGACATTTTAATACTGGCCTCCAGAGTCAGTAGAATTGAGGTTAGGTTTAAAAATATTGCAGAGAAATAGGAGAGTTTATTAACGGTAAAAACAGCAGGAACAAAAGAAACAAAACAATTCCCCTCTGTGTCTGTTTTCCTCCTCTTCTTATGTAGTCTGTGCTAAAAGTATTGTATTCTCCAGTGGCCCAGCAGGGAATGCTGGGAATTTGGATCTCCAACACCGCATACGCAGTTTCAGTGTGTGGGCTTCTTTTGAATTATCAGCCCAATAAGTGCACTTCACCTCAGAAATCTCTCCACTCTGTCAGTCAGGGGTCTGTTTTTAATGTTTATTTGAGATATAATCATATTTCCATCAATTAACCAGTTCTATAAAAATCTATACCTTGTCAGCCAACATCCACAACAATGCTTTTCATGCATGGACTGAACTATTTCATTTTGGGTTCACCATGTGGTTCGGATTAATCCTGCTTCTTTAGCTAGTGGCTAAATGGAACATGTCAACCTATAATGTCAAGATTCAAAAGGTTCAGATGTTGTTTCATGAGGTTGAAGTCTGTCCAAGTCTTACCTGATATTCAGCCACGGCACTTTAAATCTACTAAATCTGTGAGAAAATACACACGCTGTACAGATGCTAAATAGTATTAAAAAAGACTAAATTGTATACAGACTGGTGGTTTCATGAGTAGAACTTGTTTCATGTCCCAGGCACAAAGACAAACCCATTTAAACCTTTTGGCAAAGGGTTCCTTTTGTACAATAATGATGTTGTATGAGGACAAGAAAAACAATTAACCATGTCACTGATAACAGAAAGCCTTTTGAGGATCATAAGTCTCCCTAATTCACAGGAATTTAGCGAAGAAGTCTGAAAAGACCATTCTGCATTAGTTCAGCGCATTTTAGGGGGCAAACACAGATGTGGGCTTGTGGAAAAGTGAATTCCCCCCTTCTGATCCCGGGGGCCCGTCAGCTGACCACCACCGTCTCATAAACCAAGGCCAGACCTCTGCCACGCCTTTGATCACCTTGCACCTTGAAGAATGGCTTCTCAGAGATCTGATGATCCAAAGCATTCCTCACGTGTTTCATCACAGGGTTTTCTTAGAGGAAGATAGTATTTCTTGATGTTCCTTCAACACAAAGGCACTTTATTACAAACAAGTATCAGCTTTGCAGAAGAAGGTTAGCTGCCATTCAGTAGAGGCCTTTCACAGAAAATGAGAAAGCCTGTTTTATTTTCTCCCTGCTGGAACAGGATAAGTGTTATGTGCAAAATAAATAAATAACAGTTGCTGGAATACTGCATATTTACATGACAAGTGTAAAACAAATCTAAATAAACAGAAAAGGAAACCAAAACAGCTACATCATGTCAGGTCTGTCAGCAAGACGACAATCAAACAACTTTTAAAATGCTTGTTTTCTGAATGGAGTTCGGATGGATAAGGACTAAGCTAACATTGGAGCAGCTAAATTAGGCATACATGTGGCAGCAAGTTATTGTTTATATACATACATATCTACATACTATGTAACTTAAAAATGATATAAACTCAGCAGAAGATAAGGTGTTTATTATTGATGACAGGTGCTCCATTTCTGAATTGAACAGCGTCAGCGTCGTCGGGAGACTCTCGGCGCTGATAGGCTTTCGTGACACAGCAACACACGTTTTTTTCGCTGGAGTTGTTCAACTGGTGCGATGGTGAATGACGGGAATTTCGTGTATTTGTGTAAATGCTGCAGTTGCAGTATTACTCACTCTAAAATATATCACTACTTATTGAAATTTTTATATTACAATGAATCAAATGACAACACACAGAAGATTATCACCTGACAAACACAGTTAGCTGTTGAACATAGTGGAGCATGTAGCTGTTAAAGAGACAGATATTTCACTCAGCAGTTGCGAGGGACCACAACAGAGCTAAAAGAGAATACTAGATTTGAATGTGTCAGGTGGAGAGAAACATAGTCTTGTTAGCCATACTGTGTCAACTTTATAAGGTTAGTTTGTTTACATCCATCTGTTTTTTTTGTGCATTTTCAATTTTCTCACAAAGATACAGTGTGTAAACACTGGAAATAATGATAATACTAAATATGTGAAATAGCTCAAATGATTTCAAGATTTTGCTACATTATGTATTTATTCAAAGGTTTACAAATCAACATAAAGTGAATAACATGAACAGCAAGAGTACCTCTAAAAACTATGACCCTTACTTTAGCTTTCTCAGTAAAACCCCTGCTGTGTGTCTCTTAACATCTTCAATTTTACCTTTAGAGTACCCGTCTGGTGTTTCCCCAGCGGTACAGTTAAAAAGCAGGAAGGATGGAGGCCTCCTGCCTGCTTCTGCCTCTTTCTCCCCTTGCTCTAAATCAAAGCAGCAGGACCTGCAGGGGGCAGAGGGGAACATAAAATACGCAGCTCTGACATGCATGAAAGACTTTGACAGTGTTGCTCAGAGCAGGAAGGCTGCAGGGAGCTGAGGCAGGACAGATAAAGATGAATAAATGGATGAGGGACGGACGGATGGATACCCTGAACTAATTTCCACCCCCACTGACTCGGACACGTGCAGGGGGAAAATGTGAGGAAGCATGTTTACGGACCCCTCCCCCCCCTTAAAAAGTGCCTCAACTACTTTTCTAGAGTTTCAGTAAAACTATGTCTGTAAAGATCATAATATTGTTTTTAATTTTAGGCTAGGAAGCACAGACGCACACCTAATTAGGAGGCAGAAATGAGGATTTAAAAACAAATATGATAATTTACCAGATACACTTTGAATGCTTCTAATAAGCCTTCCCATCTGGTTCTCTGTGGCGAACAAGAACAAAGTTATTGGCATATGCAGGACGGCCCAGGTCTGGTTTGAATCACATTCAAAAACACAACTATTACTTCTACCCTGAACTTCACCAAGGCTTATCTTGCCTCGCTGCTTTTGTTTTGAAAGGCTGATCATTTAATTTTCCCTCCTTGCCTCCTTTCACCAGGTAGTTAAATGTGTCAGGACATATAGGACAATCAATTAGGAGAGGAGCATCACTTCAGTGTGTGTGTGTGTGTGTGTGTGTGTGTGTGTGTTAGCTATCAATCTACAAATAAGAAATGATGAGAACCAGAGTGTGAGTGCTAAGAATGCGGTATTACAGTAAAGCTCAGACACCTGGTATAATGTGAGATGTAAGCGTACACACTTGAAACACCACTGAAAGTTTTATATTGATTCCAATTTAAAAGCAAGATTAACTAACCTCAACAGGAAATAGACATAATATAAAATACAAGGTTATAATATGATATGATGTATATTATACAGTTTTACTGGATTATTATTGTCTATTATTGGAGTTACTTTTGCTCTGATGGCAACTGTTGGATGGATTGCCCACATGGTCCCCAGACAAAGACTTTGGTGATCCGTCCCTGAGGGTTGAAATCTTTGGTTTTGTGTGATATCTTTCAACAACTATTGATGGATTGCCATGAAACTTTGTACAGATATTAAAGGACTCCAGATGATGTATTGTGCTGACATTTGGGATCGCTTGACTTTTCATCTTTCCATCTAGCGCCACAAGCAGGTCAAAGTTTTCAATTATCCACCAACATGACATCTAGCATTGACTTGATGCATTGGCGAAAAATTGGGTATTTATGGTTTCCAGACAATGTGGCTAATTTTGGTGGTCCCCTGACTTCTATCTAGTGCCACCTAAAGGCCCAAATCTCAATAGGCTATGTTTGACACCTGCAAAATGAGCAATCTGCTTACACACGAAACTAAACACCGCTTCAAGTTTTATCAGCTCTTTAAATGGCGATTATCAGTTGTCATCGGGGGATAGATTTGTGGTGAAATGGCCCTAATTTAACTCCTTATTGGCTCAGTAGTCGATTAACATCCATTGGTAAACTGGATCATCGCTGGCAGTGATTTTGTAAGGTGGCAAACTGTAGCGGTCGTAGTAATTATGACGGGAACAAAGGAGAAAGTCAGGTGACGCAGTTTAAAGAGCAACAAAGTCTGTGTAGCGACGAGGTCGGGGAGAATAAATGGGTCAACAAATGCAGGATTTTCACTCAGGAAACCGCTGTTTGTGCTCTGGTGAGATCAAGTTAACTTATGTAACTTATGTAACATACTTAACGTGTTAGCATTGAGTTCAAAGCACTGAATTACAGTTACAGTTTTGTAGTCATCTCTGTGATCTCACTATACAGTTTATGTGCAACGTGCTTTGAAGATTCGCTCTATCAAAACAGCTTCGAAGCAGGAAGTCAACGGGCCAGAAAAGCATAAAGTAATGATCAGCTTTGACCATTAGACTACCCGGGCACCCCAGAAAGGAACCTTTTCATGATATCCGTATATTTTATTGCTGATGAAAAACATACAAACTCTTTTTTTGAGCTTGACCTACATCTGGCACATGATAGCTAAAGAAAACGCTACTGTTCTTAGACCCTGAGAAAGTGATTTATTGGAGATTCAAGGTTTTCACCTGTCAGCAACCATAACTATCAAGTGAGCATTGCCCAAAAAACAAGAATATGTCTTTCAAATTGTCCCCATGGCAGCTCAGAGAAAGTGCGGAATGATTAAACTGCACTACAGGGAGTGTGCTTCAAGCATTGGGGGTTTTTATTGGGGAGAGGCCTGGGAGAATGAGTGTGAAGTGTTGCCGTGTGTGTGTGTGTATTAAAGTGTGTGTTACAATGCCTGTCAGGTCTGTTACTTGTCTGCGGAAGCTACGCTTTGTTGCCGCTGTTACTACTGTTGTGTGTGTGTGTGGTAAATTAACTACTGTCTTCTTCCATTTAGTCCCGGGGTTAAACGTACATGACAGCCCTTCACTGGTGCAGCCGACCTCCTCAGCCAACAGCCTCCAGCTTCTGATCCTACCCCAGCAGGACTCCTCTTCTCAGCGCAGAAGGGAGAAGCAGCTACTGAGACTGCACTCACACAGAGAGAAGAGGTTCTGTTCAGTTAGTTTTAAGAGACTAAAAAGAGAGTGAATATGTGACTTACCTTCATCAGGTGGATACGAACACAACTCTGAATGAATGCTAATGTTGCTCCAAATCAACTTTATGTCAATGTTGTGTTTACAACTTGTTGCACTGCCCCCACAATGTGGGCATTTGGGGCCCAAATGGCAAAATAAATCAATTAAATAACTTCATGCCAAAATTCTGAGCTATCCTTTTGAGTGTCAAACAGCACTGACTGTAATAATGTTGTACAATTGTACACTGGCTGTTATGTACAGTACTTCGTGGATAAAGTGAGTTAATCACCAACTAAGATCACAGAATAACGGCAACTGAATATAACCTTTTTTTTAGAGCTTTCAGCAATATCTCACAATCATTTGCTAACTCAGTTTAGCTTTTAGTCATTCAGGCACACTGTGAATCCAATCTCTTAGTTCAGCATATAATACACTCAACATATCCAGATTATGAGTTAGATACTATTGACTGCACCACTTCTTATGATACAAAATGAGTCATATAAACAATGATGGTGTGAGGAGTGAATAGTGCTCTTGAGCCGCTTAAATTCCTCCGTAAACAGTCTCACTGTAGGTCGTGAGCAAGTGATGGCAGGCCAAGGTCAAGTAAACAAGTTAGCTGGATTCCTTCGGTTCCCCAAACAGTCAGACGTTGGCCACCTGCTGCTAATCTGCATGGCTACTGGGCCTCTGTAACCACAACAGTTTCTGTCACTGACACTCTTTATGCAGGAACACATTTGATTCACACCTGGCCTTCTTCCAGAACAGTGTGTTGCGCATCATGCACACACATGACCTTGTTTTATGTTATTTGTTACTCATCTTTGGTAATAAATTATACATAGATGTTTCCCAAATGTATCCAAACTAAGGCATGCACCGTAAAGTACCATCTCCTCCACAGTTTTACACACTTATGCACAGACACACACACAGAACGATTCAGTGCTACAGCCTTGGCAGACAATGATCAGTTGGACCCTGTGTTGCTGCAAGTAAAACGGGAGATTCCCGAGGTACAGTGTGAAATTAGAAAGAAGAAATAAGGTAATGCCAAAGGAATGTTTTACCATAACATTAGTCCTGTGGAAGGAGGTGCTGACTCAGTGTGTATACTTCCCACAATCCAGTGAAGCATAAAGATAATGGAAAAGCTTGACAACAGTTGGACAAATTAAGGCACAGAATTTAAAAGGGAAACATAGTTACACTGCTTGAATTCCCATTTTTTTTTCTTTAACTTGAACCCTGTCAGACAGCTTTATTTGAAATACATCTAGTGTTTGGTTCAGAGGTGGTGATGTCATGGAATGGCATGAGAACAGTCCTTGATAAGTCTAACTGCTCTGCCTGCCAGTTCTCAGAGATAAAAGGAAATCTTGTTCTCAGATCAGTGAGCCCGGCCTATCTCCAGTTTGTTGCTGAGGTCAAGGTGTCTGGCCTCCCCCCATAGCTGGCACACACAGCTCTCTGCATTGGACACAATTCCTGGCACTCATTAAAGGAAACTGTGGTATTTTCCAATCTTAAGGCCTGGTCACTCCAGCATTTAAAACAGCAAATGTTAGTGGTAAAATCAGTTAATTTCAATGGAATCATTGCAATTTGTGGATTGTGCTGGCAAGGGCAACATAGCCTTAAATATGTGAAAGTTTTCTAGATTGAGTTTTGACTTTGGTGAACTTTGACTCCATAATTTGTGCTGTTACATGTGCATTAAGTTGTTTTGCCTTACCTGTGTACCAAATGGCTGATATTGTAAGTGCAAAGTTAGCGACTTATAGTCAAAATGGCTACAACTATAAGAATAAGACTCAGGTTTTAAAGTGCCGGGATTTCCCTTTAAAGCTGATGTAAGCTGCTGGACTTGAGATTCAAAGAACTTAATTCAGAAGCTGAAGAGGTCATTGTTTGAAAGTAGGCTTGAGAGACGAGAGTCCTGCTCACATTGGACGTATGGAGCATACATGCTAAAAAAACACAAAAGTATAAATAACTGTCTCAAAGCAAAGTTCACACTATTCTCTCCAGTATAATCAACCATGTGATATACTGTAGTAGCAGTTACACCTTTGCTTTCCTTGATAATTAAAAGTGGTGGAGCTGGAAACACTGGTGTGTTGTCCTCAAACACTACCTCTTCAGAATCCAATGTCTAGGTGTGTTAAGGGGACTATTCATTCAGTGCTATTCATGTTTTCTCCTTTCCATGAAATATCAGCTCTACGTTTCTCTCCATCCTGTTGGCTGCAGCTTTCTGTATGCTGTCAGAGCAGTGGGCGTCGAGCACGGTGGACGAATGTATGAATGCCGAGCTTTGTATGCTGGCATGTGTGGGCTGCGATCACCTCTAGTCTTACCGTTTGGGTGGAGGCGTGAGAGGGAAAAACATAGCCTTACTACTGCTGTATAAAAACCTTACTTTTAATAAGGGATTCCGAACATTTCCAGACCGGTGCCGATGATTTTCAAAACCAAAATGTTGAGCTCATTCACACCACATCGCAGGGAGGAGCTGGGGAAATTCTAGCTTAAATAAAAAAACAAGTAAGAGGTAAAAGCAGTAGCAGTAATTTACATTTCACTGGTCAAAGCCTTGGGCCTCTTGAGTCAGGGGAAATTCACAGAAAAGGAAGCTAGAGGAGGAGCAGTGGGGAGCAGAGAAAGGTCTTACTGCCAGGTCTGTGAGGGCCAATAATCAACTCTGCTACTAATCGTCAGCATGCATATTCAGGTGGCAGTATCTGTTTCAGCTAAACAGCCCTCCTGGGCCAGTTTAAGTGAGGGTGGACTCCCACGTGCCTCGCCAGATCAATACACGTCAGTGGGGACAAAGAGCGCCTTTTAGAAAACAAAAATTCCAAGAAGCGGGAATCCAAAGTGAAACAGAGGTAGTGCGGTGTTTGCTTTGGATGGGGTTTCACTGTTACACTGCTGCCTCTGCAGCTCAACCTGCTGCTAAAGGCGACGGGTGGTGTAGGTGGTGGTTTATAGGATGGTCTACTCCAACAAACACAAACATGCACACACTGAAAGGACCAACACATTTAAACTTATTTTCTCCCCCTTCTCTTTCTTTCTCTTTCACACTCACATGCACACACACACTCACACAAAGGAAGTCTTTCTTGGGCCTTTTGCTTTTTTAAATCTCACTCTCAGTAAAGCCCATGCCCCTGCTGCAGCCTGGCTGGCTGGTACGTGAGGAAGTCAGTTGAGCGGTCAGGTTGAGCCGTATGCAGTCAAGCATAGTGAGTTTGGCCCCAGAAGACCCTAAAGGCTGGACATTCCCTTCTAGGGAGTTAGGAAGCAAAGCCAAGGGTTTGGGATATTACCTCAGTATAACATTTTGACATTTTGACATCCCAACATGGGAATATGCAGGATTAATTCACTTTGGTGACATCTTTGTAAAACAATCATCCCTGTGGTGTATTGACACAGGGAATATTGCATATTGCATGTCATTAACTCATCTTATTTTCTCTTCTTCAGCTACTGTAGCCATAATAACTATCAATACTTATATCAATACTATCCCGTACAGACCACTGTTGTTGCTGTTGGAAACCTAAAACATATAACTTCCTGTGGGGATCTTTCCTGAGCCGATACTGACAACACAGTAAATGTTTTCATGAACTGGATATAGGTGGAATCACAGCTGTGTTACATCAGTTTGCAATAGAGAGCAGAATACAGCAAAGTGGACCTTTTCTATGAAGTTGGCACAGGTTATAGCTTATGATAAGGATTGAAACCGAAACAAACGTTATTTTCAATTACAGTGAAAAGACCTGACCTCCATACTCTGACCTTGGCCACCCAGGGCCTCGCCGGTTTCCATCCGAATGTATCGACACACAAACTTCTCCACCTAAACCAAGATTGAGGAGCGAGCACTATGTCTCTTACACTCTTCTTGTGTTGGGCAATGCACATTAAAGAGAAAATGCTAAAGTAACAGGGGACAACATGTCTTATCTCTTTTTTGTTGTTCCATTCATCAGCACAACACACGGAGCACAAACAGTTTAGTGAGTAGAGCACAGTTCGGATGTCAGAACAGACTGTTCCTACGCCAGAATCTAGCTGTTGTTTAGAGTTCAGAACAATGTTTTCCCAGGAGTACCAGCCTCAGAATGAAAGTTCAAACGAGGGGCTGTTGCACTGAAAATGCACCTAAATGGCCAAAGTAATCTGAGCACAGATAATAAAGACTACTTAGTTTCCAACAAGGGTAAGGCTTAAGCTTTTTCCCATGGGAGAGCAGCACAACGACAAAGCGTCCACCGCAAGATCCGTGCAACTGCTGCGGACACATGGTAAACATTATTCAGCAAGTGGAATGCTCATAAATGGATAAATTGTGCAAATCAGTTGTTTTTATTCATGTATTTTGACCATGTGTGTCACGGTGTTGGCTCCAGACTTCTGCTTTAGGTTCAGGGTTAAAACATTGCAGATGGGTACTGGACCAATGCACTCTCCTCTCTTCCTTCCCCTCAATGTCTGTCTGCTTATCTCGTGCAAAACCTCCCCATCTGGCCTCCCCCGCAGATAGTGTGAGAAAATGACTTTTATAGCTCAGTAACAGCACAGCAAAATTAAACAAATGTTATTAAGGTTATTTTACTGAACTTAAAAAAGTGGTGTTGCTGAAGTTAAGCAGCGGTTGCAAGCTTTTACTGGACCGTCTCTGCAGGATATACAGAACTCCAGATTGTCCTGTGTTGCATTTTGTGTACATGTGTATATATATGTGAACGAGCGTGCATATATGTGTGTGTGGCAACGGCCCCGGTGCTTAAACCCCTGCGGTTCCTAATTCATTCTACCTCATATCCCCATAAACATCCTGCTGCAACTCCCTCGTGGTTTGTTTATGAGCTCAGCCTCTTCAAACAAAGCCCACACAGGAGGTCGGTTTCATCTTGTATGGCGACTGGGGATTCACAGCAAAAAGCATCACATCATTCACACAGTGCGCCATCACTGGCAGCTATAAAGTAGCTTAAGTGTCGTAAAATAAAAGGGATAAAAACACATCAGCACTTACCTGAAATACAAAATAAAACAAAATTGGAGCGTTTTCTTCTGATAAAATGCCCAATTATTGCATTAATAGAGGCATGTTGCACTTATAGTAAATTGGTGGCTGAAACCCTGAATCTATTTTCCATTTGCACTGAATGATTCCTCTTATAATCCCCTGCCTTCACTTCTGCAAGGACAATGCAAGACAACCTGTATGGTTTTGTTGTGCTGCACTTTGCACTGTCTACCAACTAAACAATGAGTTATTAACATAGTTCAGCATACAAAGCTGCTGAGACTGAACCAGCTCAAGACATCTTCATCCTCACAGGGGATGATACCATCCTCATCCTCACAAGCATTATGCTAATTCTGGGTTTCTTAGACAAACATCCGTGAAGATAAGAGCCGGGGGTAATGACTACAATGATAGAGAAATTGTTTCCCCTGCGTCACTGCAGCACCAGGTTCAACAGTGCAGCAGAAAGGGCCAGCAGCCAGGTCTGAGTATTTATTTCTACATGATAGTGATGAGAGTATTATCTTGAGAAAATAAACGTAAGCGTGCCTGCGTTCGTGTTGGAGGGTATCACATTTTACAAGCTTTTAAAGTGAAAGTCCAATCATAAATCTTTACTTGAATTTGGGATTTGTACATCATAAAAGTCTAATCATTTTTTTTATAAGCTGCTCTAATCAAAACGGTTATAACAACATTCATTCAGATGTGACCGTTATAGCAAACACAGGGAGAATATCACCCGACTGTGGACCTCCACTCGTCTTCACAGGGCTTCTTAGTATCATCCAGCTCAACGATGAGATTTGTTCTTAAGTGACACGCACGAGTGAGTGAAAATATTTTCTTTATTTTAATTTAATCTGTCGTACGAGGTCGTACGAGAGTGAAAAAAACACTCATTGGACATTAGATCTGAAGGAATTTAGAGTTTATATATGAAACTGAAAGGAACAATGCAAAATCAATATTCTGTTCATCATATGATCTTTATCATCTTGGCTCACCAATTTTCAGATAGTACTTTTGGGTTCTATTTCCCTCTTTATTGGCATATTGTAGCAAAGAATCATATACAGTTCAGAAGGTAAATTCTCTCCCAGCTGCCTCAGGGTCTTTATGCAGCTCTCAGCAGTATCATTCTCTGCTGCAGCCGATAGTGACATGGACTTCTGAAGGCTATAATATTCTTTCATCTAATATTGTTGTGACTGTCAGGTCCCCTCGTCTCGTACAGGTCATGGAACTGTTTGCTCTTTTTTTTTTATGCAAAGAGAACTGAGGGATATTTTTTGCTGTATCAGTAAAAACAAGATAAAAAGATGCTTACAGGATTCTTTAGGTAAACAAATGAAGTAAACATAAAAGGTACACAGTGTTACATATATGTATATATGGATATACAGACTATAGATATAATATATATAATATAATATATATAATATAGAATATATTTAAATTTCGTAATTAAAAATAGGTAGTGTTTTTGTAAGAATGGAGACAGTATCACAAACCATAATACTGCTAATGTTGCTCTATGTGTCAATACTCAGCTGTTTGCTAGCCGGTTCGTCATATAGCCTTTATAAGTTGTCCATGATGTGTTTACATCTTGTTGCAATGCCCCCAAGTGCCAAACAGGGCATTGTGTGTTGAGGCCTTGCTATGCTTTGAAAAGCCCCAAATATCCATCAGCAAAGTAAGAATAGTAGGGATTTAGCAGGGAGAGTCATTAGTTTTATTGTTACCAGAAAAGTCTTAAGTGTTTAAGTGTTACCATAAAATGTCTGACCACCGCTGACTAACTAGCAGGATTAAAGAAATGAACCCGAGCATTCATCATCCTAATAGTGCGGTAACACCTTGATCATGGTCCAAGAACACAGCTCAGGTTATGGATTATTACTGAAGTAGGATATAAATCATGGTCCTATTCTCCTCCATGCCTCTGCATCATCAAGAATTCCTGTCACAACACAGAGGTGAGTCAGTGAAGCCCCAGATTTTAAGTTTCAAATTACGTTAGTTAATGAACTTGTGTCCTGTGAGGGAGGGTCGCTCCAAGATTGAATGCATTTACATTACCTTTTTTTGGGGGAGATGTGAACACGCCATTCCTAATTAATTCCTGCCAAAGTGCAGCTTTTGACTCATGATAATAACTCTGATGATTAAGTCTTTGTCGAAACAGGCTCACCACAGTCACATTTACTTTAACGTTTTGTTTTTCTTTGTCTGACAAGAAAGTGAACTACCTTTTTGTTGGAAGACTATAAAAGAGTCAAGATATGTTTCAGGAACAGTCGCTCCTGCTGTGTGAGTGTGTAAAGTCTGGAAAAAACATGAAGGTACTTTGTGTGTAAGGAGCCTGGGTTTGCTTAGGGCAACTGTATGTGTGCCGCACACACACTGCAGTGTGACTCATGAATGCAGGCTGTCTTGTAAGTACATGTGGCCTGGGCATCTAAAGCCTGAGAAGAATAAAATCAGTCAGTGAGTCCAGAACTTGACTGCAGCCTAACAGAACTACACTCTAAAAACACCTCCCCCGAGGCTCAAGTCTTTTCTGTGCAGCAGAGCATACCACACCAGCAGAGGCATTTTAGAGGTTCCTTCAAAGTGTGAAATAACAACTGGGGGTCTCCCATAATAGTTAAAGCAAACAAAACACCCTGACCCGCACAAATGTGAAATGCAGGCCAAACCTCAAAGCATGTCAACATGGCAGCCGCAAAGCATCAGAAACATGCGCCGGTCAAACATCACACACATACAAAGTCAGATAAAGGCTGTAGAGGAAGCTGTGGGAGTAGATAGAAAGGCAATGGGGCACAATGGGAACAATAGAAAGGCACACAATAAAAGGTTTTCTAAGTACATAACATTTAGATTTATACACTAACTGAGAGGAAAGGTGCCCTCATCAATACTCGTCAATATTGCTACAACAGCGAGCCTTGTTGTTTTGTTTGGTTGTGTATGGTCTTATCCTGCTTATTTATAATGTCAGAGAAATAGTGATCCCCCCTCCCCGCAGGAATGTTAATCTTCACAAGGGCTTTGGTCAAGAGTCCAGTGGCCCAGCCAACAAACGCCACACAGCTGACAGGGTCGATCCAAGTACATCCCAATGCAAGTTGGCTCTATAAGGAAGATACAATTAATCTAAAGCCACAGGAAAGGAAAGAAATGCTGCATTTCTTTAAAGGCAGCCTCATGGTGCAACCACACAAACCGACAAAGAGCCAGAGATTCCAGTGAAATTAAGCTTACTGGGAGGAAGAAAAGCACAAGAGACTCATCAGCAAGTTTCACCCTGCGGCATCTGAAGGAGAAAATAAAAGTAGCACATAAGCTGAAAGAAATAGCCTGTCACTCTGTCAAATGGTATAGAGCTCCCATTGGACATGGGCTCTTGGGCATCTTTAACATGTATGCTATCACTGATTGGGGACAAGAGGAGGGTCAAGCTGTGTGGACCCTCAGAGACAGGGAGTGAAAGAGTTGTACCAACATGAGGATTATTTTAGCAAAGGCTTATTTTTAAGCTGTTATAACACTAGTAACATAGCTCCAGAATAAAATATGTCAAAACCAATTGGATGGATTGCCATGAAATGTGACACAAACATTTATGGACACCTTGGATAAATCCCAATTATGTTGGTTATCTGGTGCCTGGACATTGTTCCGATGGCACAATATTCTGAACAAAACAAAGATTCCGAAAAATGTCCCATTTGTCGTGAAAACAAACACCCATTGCTCCAAAGGCCCATTGCTCTGAACATACACACTCTCCCTGCAACAAACAGAAGAACATGCCTAAGTATTATGCAGAATGACGTCATCTGAGTTTCTCGTATACATTTTATATATTTTTTCCTACCATGGCGGAGGAACGACCCGCCCTACTCTGCCTCTGGTTGGCTTTCCCTGATATTCTTACCTTAAACCAAACCAATCTCACTTCTCATGACTAAACTTAACCAACACAACCAACGAACAATCAGCCAATCAGAGGCAGAGTAGGACTTATCATGGCTTTGCCAGTAGGAAGAAATTGTGAATTCCTTTATGATGGGTGATCACCGCAGCTACCACGCAGGCAGTCTTACTATAAGATCCATCACCTTCCTCTTTTGTGGCAAAAGGAATTGAAAGTGGAAAAATAGCCTCAAAATGTCCCCCACACACTCCAGGGTGATGAAATCTGTTATTCCCTGCACAGCACACAGAAGTTGAATGAACTTGGGTTTGTTTGATATGTGCAGTAGATAAGCTGACACACAGACTCATAACGCTCTTAAATTACAACTGCTGTTAATTCCTCACATCTGATTCAGGAAATGTTGAAGATTATTCTTATTATTCTTATTCAGATTTGGCGTCAGAGAAGGGAGTAATTTAGGGAAGGATTGCAACAGGGCGTAACTATGTCTATGTGTATCTGTCCAAATTAATTGTTTTTTAAAAGATTTATAGTTTAGGGGGGGAATGTGAGTTATAATTTGTAAGTTCTTACAAGATGAACGCCACCCTTTACTCCTTCTTCCAGCAGTTCTTCTATCTGGTTTGTGTCATGCATCACATGGTTTGTGAGGCCTCTCATTTATTCTCAGCCTTATCACTTACACCACTGCCTGGCCAGCATCTCACACCAACCACAGTTCAGTTGAAAGGTAGAGTATCCAAATTACAGCTACAGGTAATTAGCCACAGGCCTTTTGGGAAGAGAACAGTAGGCCTCCTATCATCAAACAGAGGTCACCAACTCTGCTTAATATGCTCCATCTTTTGTTTGGCAAGATTTAATGCATTGTTTGGCAAAAACAGGTCAGAGTTCTGTGTGCTTGGAATCCACTTTACAGGCCTTCTAGTGGGCCTCGGCTAACTTTATGTGTCCGCCACATACTTTGACTCTTTTAACTGTCAGCTAGATTTATAATGATGGTGAGTTACAAGCTACAGTGCATAAAAACCAAGACAAACAAAGTGGTCATTTGTCTTCTAAACAAACTATATCTTCATTTAAAATACAATTTATTTGATTAATGTCTTAGGTTGGTATAACTGATGAACACTGGATTTATGAACAGGTCGTGGCTGTGTGTTTCTGTGATGGTCTCATCAGCCTCAGTATGCCTGGCTACGTTCTCAGTGGGGAGTCGAAGAGTCTGTGACGGAGCAGCTGGGAGAGCTGATCTCATTAGTGGGCTGAAGGGAGGACTGCTGAGCTGGGCATTCCTCTGTGGCAGCAGTGGAGGAGATGACCAGCACTCATAGAGTAAAAATGTAGGAATAAACTGGGAGATTCTCTTGGAAAAGAGAAAAAAAGGCCCCTACAATAATGTGCACAAAAATTGGAACATGAATACGCAATACAAAAATAGTAAACCAACTAGATGACATGGAATTTAACTTTGTATCTCTGAACTGCTGAGATTGCAGACGTCTATTTTTAACTTTTTGGCATGAATGCTATATTTGGATACAGATAATGACAGGAAAGAGGTAGAAGGGGAAATGAAGTGCAATGTAAATCATGGCACGAAGTCAAACTCTCTGTTGGCTGTGGGAGTACAGCGACATCAATCACACCTCGAGAACAGCCTCCCTTATCCAGCGGATACGGAGTTGCTACTATGTGCTGTGTGTGTGTGTGTGTGTGTGTGTGTGTGTGTGTGTGTGTGTGTGTGTGTGTGTGTGTGTGTGTGTGTGTGTGTGTGTGTGTCTGTCTGTCCCATGAGTTGGGCTGTTAGATGTCATCAACTTCTCAGATTGGAATCTGCCATACTGATCAAAAGGGAAACAGGGCAGACAGGATGATTGCGTTAAAATTGACTATGATTATGACGAAGGAGGCAAGGGCCCTATAGTCATCATATACACGCACACACACACACACACACACACACACACACACACACACACACACACACACACACACACACACACACTCACCCATGCACACTCACCCCTCTGTTTGCTGAATGTAACTAAGCTGTGGCTCAACCCATGCACTTTCAGTTTCCACTGAATTATTAACCAATGTCAAACTCTGGTCAGAATATTTTTTCTTATTCTTGACCAAATGATCTGACACAAGGTCCATTTTATAGCTATTCTGGAGCTTTTGATCCTATCACATGATCTTCATCGGCAGAAGGAGTTTGTCTGAGTTGAGATTGACTCTTGATCTTAAAAACAGCAATTGACAGCGCAATCAAATGTTTGACTTTTTAAAACTTTTAAAGTGAATACCTGGTGTGTTTTCAGCGTAATATCAGGGGTTAAACTGCTACAGCTTTACATGCTCTGATATGACTTTTATTTACTAATGTTCAACTGCAGATAGATATTGCTCTGGAACGAACATGACTGAGCCACTTCACTGACTTTATGGCTCTTTTCTACTTCTGCAAGCTCAGTCAAGTTGCCTGAGGTTGATGTATTTAAAGCCTCTGAATCAAGAATGGAACAAAGAATATTCAGTTTGGTGTTATTTTGTTTTTGCCATTTGTGGCCATAGAGGTCCATACAAAAGTAACAAAGTATCGCTTTAAGCTAACATGGGTGAGAAGTCCATTAAGTGCTCAGAAAAATGGAAATTTAAACATCTACAATTAAATGACAACTGGGTAAAGTGGTTTAGAAGGCGTATCATCATACTATAACAGGACAATATGCTGAATGTTCCCATGATGGACACTTTTCAGCAAAAGCTCCGCCTGTTTTTGAATTGAAATGTTGGAGGCTTTAAAGTTCCCTGGAATCTCCTTGTTTCTTTTGGACTTCCTTCTTCATAATTTTGTTGTAAAATTGCTTTGCCAAGGTCGAAATTACCTTACAGTAGGGCCAGTGAAGCAGTTTGAGCTGAATGGAACTGAAAAAGAGGGAGGGAGCAGGATCCATACACGCATAAGGGGGAGAGAGAGCGAGAGAGAGAGAGAGAGAGAGAGAGCGAGCGAGCGAGAAGGAGAGAGAGGGAGCGGGCATGACTGCTCTTGGAGCTCTGACAGGAAACTTTCTTGTTGTTGCTCCGCTCCTCAGCAGCAGCAGCAGTAGTCGTTTACCATCTGAAATGCACTTGCCTGGACTCTGCGGAGTTTGTGAGACTTTTGAAGCCATGGCTCTCCATCTTCTTTTACGCACAGCGCGTCACTGAAGAACACCGTAACCGTGAACTTTTCCGGGATAAACGTTGGAACTTAATGACATTTCTTTGCTTTTAACGCACGCTAGAAATGAGGATGGAGACGGTGTTTTACCTGCTTGCCTTCACGTTGGCCCGGGTTAGCTGGGGTCTTGGATATTCGGAGTCCAGTGTTCAGACGGGACAGAGAGCGGCGAGCAGACACAGGTAGGACCAACAAGAACGGAATCACACGTGTGTGAATGTTTATACCTGTGGTTAGTTGTGTTGAAGCCTTCATTGGAAACATGTTTATTTAAGATTATGATGACGGGGAGGGTTTCCATAGTGAGGTACGGTGACCTTCAGGGGTCCTTAGGGGCTTCCAGTGGGTCCTTCCTAACAACATATGAAATAGATGCTGAAACAACTGAGCGATTAATTCATTATTGATTGACAAATGGGAAGAATTATAAAAATATATTATAAATATATTATGATTATAAATGGAATATCTGTGTTTTGTCTGAGAGAACATGGCTTGTGAAGACTTCTGGAAAATTGATGGTTGATTAATCCACAAAAATAGTCAACATATTAATTGATGATAAAAAATAATCTTTAGTTGCAACCCTACTGTGTGATTCCCTGTAATTTACACTACACTACGACACATCTCAAATAATCTCACTTGAATAATTGATTGTGAAAATAAATTAATGAATAATAATTTAATTTAAGACTAAAAAAACCAGCACCAAAAAAAACCCTCCCCTATGGGGCCGAATGGGACAACATCTTCTCAGTATTGCCGATCATTACCTTCTTTCTGAGAACATAACGTGAAAATATGACTTTTTGCAGAAGTACACATGTTGTAAATTCTTATTTCTGAGGAAATATCTTATTGGTGATTAGGCCTCTTACACTGCAGGGGCCCTCCTTGATTGGGAGTTGATGGGTGGGTTGGGTTTGTGTGATGATACAGGGGGGCTAGAGCTGGACAGGGTTTATAGGGATTATAGATGTTTACTGTTTCAGGGCCCCTAGTGAAAGGTTTTCAGGGGGCCTAGAGTTTCTTGCAGCGCCCCCAGCTTCAGCTTTGTTGGAGGGGAATTCATCATTTTGGCAAACAGCATGTTCCAGTCAAGTAAAGGTGAATTGGCTCTACAGGGAGTGACAAGTTGCAGGGATACTGAACTGTGGATGTCATTAATCAAGACGACAGGTAGTGTATGATCTCTGGATTTGTAATTGAGTGATTCAGATTTAGGATTCCCAAACTGCACATCTTGCCCTTTTCTATGGGACAGTCAGGAAATCATTTAGATCTTAGAGACAGATAATTGATAGTTGCTTGTAAATCAGTGATGGCTGTTGGAGTCCCTGCTCATAAAGCTGTTAATACTGTCAGTGAGCCAACACATGCATGTTTTTATTGTGCTGTTGCTGCCCCATAGTCTGTTATTAGCATGTAATTGAGCTTCTGCTTGAGGGCTCCATATGTGGACGACCCCCTCACCTCTATAGACAGATGTGTGTGTGTGTGTGTGTGTGTGTGTGTGTGTGTGTGTGTGTGTGTGTGTGTGTGTGTGTGTGTGTGTGTGTGTGCTTGTAAATTAATGAATTAGGAAGTTTTGGCAAATTGAATGACTGAAAATGTAGGTGTGTGTGCATGAATAAAAGGATGAACAAGTGAATGAATGACAGAGACAATCTCTCACATGTGTTATGTGTCTGCCTGCATGCCTGCATGTGTTTGTACTTAACGTGTGTGTTTGTGTGTATGCAAGGCAGGCTAGGCTTCTGGAAATTGAGCTCCTGCAATATGAGCTTCTATCAGGGTTTTCTCCACATCAGAGCAAAGTGTGCTGCTGTGGCTGTGGCTGTGGCTGCCTGAGGGATGAGACATGGATGGCTGTTCTCTTTAGTGTTTGATGAAGCTAAACTGTTACTACTACTACTGTGGCTGAGGGAGGAACAGAAAGAGTAAGACATAGGGCAACAGATTGAGAAAGAATGGATTGAGTAAGTGGAAATGAGTGATAAAAGGTCAAGAGAAGGATAGGTGAATGAAAGAAAGAGTATCAGATTTAGAGAGGGTGAGATAAGTACTGAATTGTATTAGTACCCGGTATATGGAGCTAAAAAAGATATGGAGCGAAAAAAGAAATTGAAACTGAAAGTTCAAGTTTTGAAAAGTAGTTTCAGGTTGAATATTATTTTGATTCAGTTCTGTAATTCTTTAGAATAAATCATTTATTAAAATGTTTCACTTTCATATATATTTAGATATTTGAGTTCTCGTTTCTTTTTTGAAGATTTCATTTTTTATAGTTTCAAATCTTATTTTTTCGGTTTTCGACCTTTTTTTCACTTTCATATCGTAGTTTTTCACTTTCAGACTTTTGACCCTGATCTGGTGTGGGGGGTGTGGCTACAGCTGAGAGGGGCATTGAAATGTGAGTGACAGCAAAACAAAGAAGGCTGAGGACCTTCCTCAACCATGTTGCCTTCAGGAAGTGTAGGTACCTCGGGATATAGTATTTAACACTTTCTATACACCATATTCCTGTGATTGGCAATAAAGTAGTACTTTAAAAGTAGTATATTGACGTCATTGACAAAGTTCCGTTCGGTGTTAAGTTCTGGTGGAGCGGACGCCATCGCAGTGCTATGTGCAAGTGGGAAACGTAAATCCCTAAAGTGTGGCTGTTGAACTGCACAATCTGTCATAGTTCTGTCTAAGACAACGGCTTAACAGAACTTTGTCCCTGGTTGACATTTACGTTGAAATGTAATTTCAATTTCAATCTAAAAATAATAATAAATTAAACAACTATTGCTAGCGCATTAACTGAAAGTTTGACTTTATTCTTGACATTTCAACTTTATTCGCAAAATAAATAAAAAATCTTCCTCCTATTATTTTTTCCCCTTATTCCTGGCCTTAATTCTCTTCTGTGGATAAGTGAGAAGAAAAAAAGAAGGTAAAAGAACTAGCAAGACAAGAGAAAAGAGGTTAAATGAAACAGAGGATCTGGAGAAAAGAGAGAGAACCCGAGCAGGCGTGACAAGAGAGGATGAAAGAGTGAGACGGTGGGGAGGAGCAACAGGACAGGAGAAAAGACAGACTGACAGTAGAAGAGAAGACAGGGCCTGGGTCCTTAAAGGCCTTCCCCCTTGCTGAAACCAGTAGTCTATGAAGGAGTCAGCCTGGCTGGCCTGTGACGTACACACACACATACAAACCACACACACACAAAGTGACGCATCGGAGAGGAAGAATGCACTGGCCCGTGGCAATGCGTTTTGCCCCTCCGGCATCCATTTGAACCCAATTGATCTGTTTTGACAGATGTGTGAAGTATTCCATAAGTGATAAAGGCTGTTGAATGAACTGAAGACATCCAGCAGGGGTCTGAGGTGCGGCTCAGGAAGACCCTGAGCTGTCTAACACATCTCCTGCCAAAATGTCAGAGCTACACGTCACCCCAACAGCTCCAGACAACGACGCAGGAAGAGGCAAGGAGCGCTGTGTTTGAGGGCTGGATGCAGGGAGACTGCTGATATGTTTAGGTTCATGAACAGTTTAAAGGTCAAGACATTACATCACCGCTGGATGGTAGGGCATGCTTCATCATCATCTTGCTGTCATACTTATTTCCCCCTACATCTTTTTCTTTACATTAGCATTGGGGTGCTCCATGCAGGGGCCATTAGATAGATAAATGCACACATGTTTCTCTTATTCAATCTCTGGAGTTCAGTTGTTTAAAATAGGCTGTTTTATGGCCTCCTTCTTTGTGGATTGTAACAGAAAAAAACAGGAGAGCCAAAGAGACAAACTTATGTTCTGGGGCCAGAAACCCAGTAATGGCCAAATCATTTTTCATGATTTGGACTAGGGTTAAATTCCATGAATGACATACTGTATGCTACACTAAGTAGCCACTACCAATTTAAAGCCTTTGAGTTTGGCAGTTCTTCCGTCACCATGTTGTTTTTTGGCCATCTTGGTTTTTCTGAACAATAAGTAACAAAGAGAGGGTGGAGTTAAGTACAACCGAATGCCGAAGAAGACATGAAAACAAACAGAAACTGAAAACACACTGTGAAAGCGTTAAAATTCTGAGACAGCTAACAATCTAAGCAGTACACTATAACACATCTTCTATAAGCGTCAATGTTGTTTCACTTGTTTCGCAGAACTATTTGCTATTTGTATTTCTCTTTCTACATACTGTATGACAAATGGCACTGAGTTCATGCCTCTTCTGTTGTTGAAAAGAAATTGGTGAAATTAAAGAGGTCATAACAAAATAACTTCTGGAATACATTACAGCATCAGTAATTCTTGTTCTCTAATGGTGATAGAGTCCCCTGAGAATGCCATATGGTAAGGAAATCTGGGCACAGAGAGAGAATAATTGTCAGTAATCACTAAGCTTCTTTTAACAATTGCCTTGGAGCAAGCTAATCCACCCCAGTGGCTCCAGTGCAGCAGAAGTTTCTTAGCGTATGAATCTTAAGACACAATTGCGGGAAAAGCTTTGATAGCATTATATATTTCCCACAATGCACTATAATATGGTGAAAAGGCCTTGTCACTACAATTGTGATAGCGTACCAAAATGCGACAGTACGTCGCCAGGCAATTAGGCCATAACCGGATTGTCCTCTTCTCGGCAAGGATCCACATTCACTTCAACTGTCTGAGTTTATGCTTACTGCTAATTAGAGCAATAAACAAATCTAATTATATATGGTAATGTGAATGTGGGAAAAGGGATCGTTTCCAGTCACAGCCATTGTAGTTCAGTTACCATAGTTCCCAGCACGCATTTCATTTGAGAAAGCTTTCTTTACCTTATTTAGATAAACTTACAGAATACTATAGACAATTGGATCCCTTCCCAATATTCACCCCATCCCACCACACAGGAACAACAAACTATAAACCTCTTCTCAGCTTACAGACTAAACAGAACTACAAGACAAGACATCTCACTGAATTGACTGTTTTTGTACTTCAGCTAATAAAGATTTACCTGCATAAATTGTCTGTGTTATTTTTGGGCAAGTGAAATGTCAAGGCTTTGAGGAGATTTATGTCTGAAATGCGCATGCCTCCATAAATGGTTAAGATTCAAGTGAGCCTCAAAACCCTGCAGCCCTCCGAACGCTGACGTATCTGAGCGATAATGCTAAAGCAAATGGCAGTATCATGGACATTCTTTGTATATCTTCGTGACCGCCAGGCTAAACAATCAGAGAGAAGTTTACACAGTCACCCTGTCCCTTGATGCTGGAACGAGTCCAAAGAGAAAATGGTGTGCAAGTAAAATTAAATTTTACGACAGCCCAGAGGGACTGGAAGAATGCGTATGTCTGCCATTGTGTTTGTCTGTTGGTGTGCGATCACTCTAGCATGAGGGAGTGCACTCGAGTGTGTATGTTGTCGTTTGTGACAGTCTGTGTGCTTTGCGGTGTGTGTACAGGGGGTATACCTTTACAAGGATGTTGGAGGGGTGCTTGACCTTTGGGCCACAGTGAGACACGCCTCTTTCCATCCACTCATTCAGGTTGCTGTCGAAGCCTTCCCTTGAAGCTAAATGAAAGATCTCTCAACAATAGGCGCCGCCAAGTGACTTCTTTGTTTAAGTAGTAAACCTCAGCTCCCCTTTTTTCTTTCTTACATTCCATTTTACTCCCACTTACTCTCTATGTCACTTTTGTCAATGATTATTCCCGTTTTACCCACAATTCTCCTCTGTAGGGCTCATGCAGAGATGCTTTTGAATAACATGGACCTGGTATGTGTGGGTTGAGTTGTCAGACCACAGCTTCTTGCATGGCTGTGAAGTGCATGTCTGCATTTTTATAAGGCGGTGAAATTTATTGGAAAATAAAGTGATGCTCAGACAGGTGTAAGAGTTCCACTCACACTGAGTTATGGCTCAATAAATAAAAAAGAAGACGTGTACAATGGATGTTTCGCTGCTCGGCGCCTGGCAGGGAAGTAATGAAAACATTGTTTGTATGTATGTGTTTGCAGGAGAAGGACAAAGTGTATTTGTGTTAATTAACAAGCATGTAAGTGTGTTGAGGCTAGTTTCCTGTGCTTGTTTGTGTATCCATCTGGGTATGTCTTTAATGTGCGTCAAACAGCTCCTGATATGCTAATACTACTTTTTGTGCTTGTCACTTTCAGCTCACCCTTTCCCATGTATTTCTCCTTAAATCTGCTATAGTCAATATTTTATCACTTGACTATAAATATGAGAAAGTGGCCGCTTGTGACAAACACAGAAACTTATCACTTGACTAGACTTGATTTTAGTGACTTTCAGCTCATTGTTTTGGTTTTACGGCCCGCAACTTCACTGTTTTGGTTTACTCTCACCGCTCTCATCTGTGTTGTTTCCAGATGCAGCAGCAGTTGCTCAACACCCAACAGCACACAGACAACGTTACTGACTAACTGGTGATCACAGTGGAGCATTTAGCAGCTAAAGAGCCCGATATTTACCTCAGGCGTTAGTGCTACGTATCTGCTGCTTGTGTAAATTAGCAACATGCCATATTGTGTTTACAGATTGTTTCCACTGCCCATAAGTGGCATCAATCAATGCAGATTTAAAATACACTGTAGATTTTTTCTTAGAAAATAATCAAAGTAAGAATGTCTTTATGGCTTTATCTGTATCACTTTGCCAAAAATATGCACATGCACACAGCAATGCCATACACAGTACTGGTGATGGTTTGATGCTGTTCCACTGATGACTGTTTTGGATTTGCCAACCCAACCAGTTAGACCTCATCTTTGAAGTCTTTCCACTTGTAAAAGTGAAACATGGTGTTAGACAACACTTCTGATAAACATTTAGTTTTACAAGAGAGAAAACAAAAGGACTGTGGTTGGTTGATTTGTCAATTTTGGTCAACAAAATGTTTTATTTATAACGTTGCAGCAAGATTGAAAAGAAAAAGGGGGCACGGACAAATAAGACAGAACAGCACCATAAAACACTGCAGTCAAGTTAGCCTTGGTTTGGATTTTGATGTCTAATAATACTATTACCGTAGTGGTATCTTTGGAAACCCTGAGATCTCTGGGAAATAAAGTTCTGTATATAAATAAGTTATTGACATGTCTGTCTTTATCTGCTGTTATCTGCTAAACATTCTACAAATACATATTGTAGTAATAAACATTCAGAAATATGTGCAGGAACTGGACTGTTTATGTGCAGTTGTTATTTTTCTGTGGTTCTGATAAAGGAAAGGAAACAGGGAGATTAGCTGCTGAATATGCCATTGAAGACACACATACACACACACACACACACATACACACACACACACACACACACACACACACACACACACACACACACACACACACACACACACACACTGTCAATTAAACACCATGTTACGTTGTTTACTGTCATTTTCATGTTTAATTGGCATTAGTATGTTAAGAATACGATGTAGTAAAGTGGGACAATAAGCAGGTTAGCCTCACAATCTTTTTATGTTTGTGTCTATGTGTGTATCTGCATGCCTGTGAGAGTCCTTGTCTGGCTGTGTAAGTCTCTTGTGAGTGCATGAATGCATGTGTTTGTCTGTTTAATGACTTGTATGTGCTTATAATTGTATTTCACACTTATGGAAAATATGCCAAGTATAGTTATTGGACTTTCATCTCAGCAATTTCTCTGCGGCCATTTAGATTAATTGGACTTCATAGGATTACTGTTTGGAATGCTTAACTTCACACTGGTTAGAGGAACAGAGAGAGCGAAAGAGAGGGAGAGAGAGAGAGAGAGAGAGAGAGAGAGAGAGAGACAAGGAAAGGCCAATGGGTTTAGAGCTTCTAAAATGTTCTTATTCAAATGCTTTGAATTTGTCACCCATGCACACATTAACAAATTCACTGTACTCTTTTTTGTGAAGGGTATATGCATAAGCGAAGGCACGTGCACACACACACACACACACACACACACACACACACACACACACACACACACACACACACACACGCACACACACACACACACACACACACACACACACACACACAATACATTACATTAAAGTTAATTTAGCTGACGCTTTTGTCCAAAGCGACGTACAAGAAGTGCAAACAATCATGGAGATACAACTCCGAACAGCAAGAGTCTTGTAATTACAATTGCTTCAAATAGGTACAATCGTATAAGTGAACACTGTCTTCAAATAAGCCCGTTTGAAGTGCAGCAACATAAGTGCAACATACAGAAACAATAGAATACAAATTCAACTATTAGATATAATAAGCCAAACCAATATAAGTGCAACATACAAAGAACAGTTATTTAGTTTTCTTCATTCGCCGAGGTGCAGTCGAAACAGGTGAGTTTTCAGTCTGCGACGGAAGGTGTAAAGACTGTCTGCTGTCCTGATATCAATGGGGAAGTTGTTCCACCATTTTGGAGCCAGGATAGTAAACAGGGGGGTTTTGTTTGAGAGAAATCTGGGTCCCACTCGTAGTGAGGGAGTGGTGAGCCGATTGGTCGACGCGGAGCGAAGTGAACGCGCTGGGGTGTATGGTTCGACCATGGCCTGGATGTAGGAAGGGGCTGATCCATTCACAGCACGGTAGGCCAGCACCAGAGTCTTGAAGCAGATTCGGGCCGCCACTGGTAGCCAGTGAAGGGAGCGGAGAAGCAGTGTAGTGTGGGAGAACTTGGGTAGATTGAAGACCAGTCGGGGCTGCTGCATTCTGGACACTAACACTTAGTCATCCTCCTACAAACATAAAGGCTTCTCTTATGTATTGGAGTTAGGAGCCCATGATGGAAAGATGGAAAATGAACCATGGTGTGCAGAGTAAGTGTGGGTGTTTGGAAGCTGCGGAGACGGAGGGAGTTGTGTGTTTGCGTCTGTAGTAGTGATGTGCGGACCGATTCTTTTTATATAATTGGTTCCTTTGAGTTGATACATGTAAATGTATCGAACCTTTCAAACCTTGCGAACCTTTCGAGTTTTGATACTTTTTGCGAAATATGGGGTCAGTTTCTCCAGAGATGCTCTGTGAGTAGTACATGCACGGTCGACAGCTAGTGCTGACCGCCCCACAAAACCTCTCTGCAATGCATTAGCAGTCATCATGTATAAGTTTACATTAATCAAGATATAAAATATTAATTTTAATGCATTGATTCAGCATCCCACTTGTATGTACAAAGGCTATGCGATGTTTCAAAACATTTAACGACAGGTTCAATCCATTATTTGTCACCAGCTGCAGTGTATGCTTAAAACAGGCAACTGAGTTTACTCTTCTGGGAGAGTTTTAGCAGCCACGGTGTCTCGTGCATTGTCGTAGACACATCCAGACACTTACCCAGCAACTTTAAGTCTCCACAGCATCATGTAGTTTAGCTGTGAGGTTGCCAGTTTTGCGTGTCTGCCTGTCATAACGTTTATCTGTTAGGGTTTCTGCCAGTGCATTGCAAGCGGATTAAAATATAGGGGTTTAGCAACAACTCCGGCTCAGGCTCACTTAAGGTGGGCTGACCTTGAAGGTTAGCTATTCTCCTTTTAGTTATTTTTTTGCTGTTTAATTGATAGCATTAATTTGTCAACATTCGTGCAGTTTGTTAATGTGTTAAACGGTTAATTATTAACATCCGTCCGCGTCACGCAAATACAGGAAACGGCTATTAACGTGTTGTTTAAACGCTATTAGCAATAAAATACTACACATCTTCTTTATTGCGTCTCCACATTTCAACCTTAAAGCTCATAAACACACCGAAGTTGAAGAACGACTTCCCAACTGTGGAAATGGCACAATCCGAGGAGCACATGAATGCACCATTAACCTGCCGTTTCTATCGATTTGAGTCCAAGTCAATTGGTCCTGGTGCTGTTGCTGCAGCTGCCAGGCTGTCTTGACTCGAGTCACTTTTATATTATTATATTATATTAAAGACATTCGTCTCGTTGTCCTACGCTTTGAGTGACTGCTCCACCTTAGCACGCAGCGTGAGCCGTATCTATAGTAACAGCGAGTGGGAAAAGTCAGGGATTGAAGAGCACACTAAAAAGAGTCGTTGAATAAAGATTTGTTCGTTCATTTCCGCCATCACTAGTCTGTATGTATATGTGCGTGTATGTGTCCACATCTGTCTCTGCTCAGTGGTGAAAAAAAGAGAGATGGTTAGGTTTATTTATATAAACAGTGTCTGTTCTCCATCAGCGCAGATAGGGTGTGAACGCTGCCAACTTTATACTTTATCTGCTGTGTCTGTGACCCTGGGAGTCAGTTAGTCAGGATAATAGATTGTCAGAACTGGCCCACTGAATCACAGCGACAAAAACAACAGTAGAACTACAGGGGGAAGAAACAGAGCTGTTTTGAATTATCACCGCTGTCTTATTTCAAATGTTTTTTATCCCTTCTGTGTTGGTCCAGCTCCTGATGGAGATACTTTGCATCCAACATGGACAGTACAGGATTAGAAACCGCAGATAAACCAGGGCATAATGCAATGGGAATCACTGTGAGGAGAGAGACAGCTGTGTTTGGAAGCGCTGACGTTGGCTGTTTTCAGATGTATGGTGGCAGAGTTTTGCTCTGACACACCAGCGCTCCAAGCTCTGATAGAATCATTAACTCCAATGTAACGAACCACAGAACAGTGAAGCAAAGCAATACATAGAGGAGGCCATGTGAAACACTGTGAAGAACCGCAAGTCTTTGGAAAGGAGCTACAGAACTGTTTGATTTCAGCCAAATGACATTCCCTTATGCTCCACTTGGTGTTGCCTCCAGGCTGAGATGAATCCCCCCCGAAATTAGATTTGATTTTGAATCAGCTCAAAGCAACATGATATACAGTGAAAATACATAATCAGCAAAACTTACATAGTGAAACGTTTTTCCATAAGCTGTTTTTTGTATAAAGCTAGGGCTCCAAGATTACATTCTGTCTTCTTTTGCAAAAAAGAAACCATCACACACATTACTGGCTTACAATGCTATACAGCTCCAGTGTAACATCACCAGGCATAACGTATAGCCTGAACTACACTTTGCGACATGAAGGAAACCTTTTTTTTTCTTACTTTAGAATCATGCTAATTTGGAACCTTTTTAAAATGAAATGATTATGGTAAAGGATGTTAAATGCCATTGAGACATTGTATGTAGTGTAGTGGGCTATACAAAAAAACTTGACTTGAGTATAAGAACTTTTTTAATTTGTCAGAACATCAAGCTGAAGCTACAATTTCTCCTTACAGTTTCTCCTTACCATTTGTTTAGGGTTCAGTTCACCAAAGAAATTAAAAATAAAACATATTTTCTTACTTACCTCTAGTGGTATGTAGAATTGACCAACTGATAATGGATTTTGAGACTCATACAAATATGGATATTGAGTTTTATATGTCTGATGTTGTTACATTGACAAACATTTTTGAGATTTTGGCGGCAGAAATCACGTTAGCAAATACTGTAAAAGCAAAACTGTATAGCTAAACTAATACAGTGTGCTGAGGCCATTGTAGGTTCAAATGTTTTATTACTGAGCCGGGGGAGGGGGTCATTTTCTGAGAAAGAAACTACAGCCGCTTGCCGAGTAATATTTCTACAGTGGATGACCTAATCAAATCATACTTTGTAATCGGATTTAGCAATAAAGAGATACTTGTGACTTTAGCCCAGAATCTCCATATTATCATAAGCATCTGAACTTTGAAGAGACATTTCTGTGAATTGGGCCCATTCAGAAGAAAACAACATACTGATTTGGAGGTGATAGTTTTCGTGCATCTGGAACTACACTAAACTGCCTGTTTACCAGCAGTGTGTGTGGTGTGATGAGGTTGATCCAACCTTGGAAAGCGAAGCCATGTGGTCCCATATATATATACACAGTATATTTGAATTTTCCTTTTGATTCTTGAGAAAACCCTTACTGTAGAGTTAATTGGTCCTGTTCACTTTCCCATGTACAGTAGCAACAGGAACAGGAGGTCAGGAGGTACAGGGGAGGATCAGTTAGTCAGAAAAGCTTTGGAATGAAGGGGAGGATCACGGTCTCGGGGGATCAGGGGAGAGGTGTAGTAACACAGAGGGTGAGATAGAGAAAATAAAAACAAGTTGAAAGGTTGAGAAAGAAGCAGAAAATAAACAGAGATGGACTAGGAGAGACGCAGGTGGAGAGGGGTGAATTGGAAGAGACAGCAAGAGTCAGACAAAGAGTGAGATGGGAAGAAAGAGATCCACACGGACAAGAAGCCTAAACAACTAAATGAGTTACACAGAGAGAGAGAGACAGAGCCAGAGAGAAAGACTGACAGACATGAAGACAGATAGAAAGAAAGAGACATAGAGAGACAGACTGACAGCCATGAAGACAGACAAAGTGAGGAAAGCTGCTGATTGACATTCCAGCATGAAGGAACTCCTTGTATGCTTCAACTTTTATCCGAAAGTCCTTCATAGCCCCGCTCAGATGAATCTGAGAGTGACACTAATTGGACATAATAACCACGAGGGAAATAGCAGTGGATCGGGATTCTGGGTAATATGAAAATGATGATAGAAAGCGACTGAAGGACGTCTGTGTCTTAAACCTATCCGCTGTTAGGTCAACGGAGGTCAAATTGAGTCACAAGGGGAGTATGTGGGAGTGTGTGTGTTTCTTGTAATTATGTCCCTTTTGAGTTTGAGTTTAAAGACATTTTTATGAGAATGTTTTTGTTATGTGGAATTTGGACAGTATTCACTCAACAGGGGTATTTTAGAATGAATATGTTGAGCAAGGATTTAGAGTAGGATTAAGTTGAAACATGAATTAACCTTAAACTGCTATAATCAATATTTTTATTTATTAACAATGGATCAAATCTAATGTGAAAAGTTGCTCATAGTGACGAACCCACACTATTTCAGGCACAGCAGGCAGCTGTTTTTCTATAAAAACCCATTGTACGCTACGGGACAGACAAAGTCAGTGAATGGCTGGTGGACATAGTGGAGCATTTGGCAGCTATGAGCTGGATATTTCCAGGAGTTAGTAAAAAAAAAAGTACTTAGTAGAAAAAGTACTTAAATGGGACTGAATATTCCACTCATTCACTAAGCGGTAGGAAACACGACTCCCAATAAATGCTCATGTTGCTCCGTGTCTGCTGGATGTGTAAAAAAGCTATTTTCTAACTATATCACTATATCATACTATGTGGCTACAAAATCAATGAATCTAGGTTTAAAATCCGAATTTGAGTAAAAATTGAAAGGACGTTTAAAGGAGGTTCTTACCTGTAGTGCTATTTTATCATCTACATTGTTTTGGTGTGAGTTGTTCAGTGTTGGAGATATCGGCCGTAGAGATGTCTGATTTTTCTCGAATATATTAGAACAAGATGGCGATCAAACTTGTGGAGCTCAAAGTGCCCAAAAATACATTTGAAAAACTCAACAGTGAAGTCTCTTTTCAGAAATCATGACCCGGTTACTCAGACTTTGTTGTGAGCAGTTTCATGTAGGAACTTTTTTCTTTCTACCAGACTACAACCGCCAATCGTATCACCGCACAGAAGGAAACATGCACCCACTCATGAACGAAAGACTCATGTTTACTTGTTGGCGCATGTAGTTTGACCCATACCTCCAGCACTTGGCAAGTCACACCAAATCAATCTAGATAAATAGCACTACAGGTAAGACGAAACAATATTTATTTTTGATTTTGGGGTGAACTGTCACTTTAACCTCAAGTGTTCAACCACAAGTTATTACCTTTAATACAATTGATTCATTGTGATGTTGAAGGGAGCTCTACCCAACCACTTTCAGCTCTGTTTTTTGGTTTTCCAGCTGTGTGGAATGAATGTACCCAATGGTGGTTTTTCACATGGATATGCACAGTGTGTGTGTGTGTGTGTGTGTGTGTGTGTGTGTGTGTGTGTGTGTGTGGGTGTGTGTGTGTGTGTGTGTGTGTGTGTGTGTCTTTGTGTGGGTTGGTTGGTGTGGAGTTTGGGAGGCATACAATGCTAGCCATTGTTGAAATCTTGCAGTTATCCTGAACTGATCTGACATTTGCACCAGCGGACAATTTCTCTTGAATGTTGTACAGAAAAATAATCAGTCCGGGGTTTGAGATATTGATCTGGAAACTCACAGTGGAGTTTCACAGAGTTTCATGACCAGATTTTTGATTATTATTTTTGCAAATCTTTCCTTTCTTTTGCCTGGAAACAAAGAGTAGCGCAGAGTGTATACTGAGTGTGTACGTGTGTGTAAGAGGGCTGCTATGTTTGTGTCAACGCCTGACTCTACACTTACTGTAAACTGCCAGTCATCACACAGTTATTCATTTGTAATTTCCTTTTGCCTGCTTGTGTGTGTTTTCATAGGAACTGGTGTGCTTATGTGGTGACACGCACTGTTAGCTGTGTGATGGAGGATGGGGTGGAGACGTACATCAAACCAGACTATCAACGCTGTACCTGGGGTCAATGTCCTCGAGTTGCGTAAGTATCTACTACCTCTCTTTTTTTCGTACTTCACGTCTTCTCTGATTCTTCCGCTCTGTTGCTGGAATCTAATCTGTATTCGATCTTGCTCCTCCAACTTCCTGTCCTATTCCACATGAGTTTGTTTCCTCTATCCATCCACATTTTCTCTGTTTCCTGTCTGTGGATACTGAATTCACTAAGCTCCTCATTTTCTCAGGAGAGTCTGGTCAGGAAGGTGTCTGGTTGTAGCTGGACTTGTGTGTAGACAGAACACAGACAGACTTTAGCTCTTTTCTCATATGAACTCCGGATAATGTCTGGAGTATCAGGTCTGCACATTGTCCGGAGTTTCCCTTTCACACATTTTCCGTGTCGGAAGCATTCTCACCTACTAGAAAGTAGAGCGTGCAGGATGCTCAACTTCACGTGGATTGTACCGCGGTCATGTAGGCGGCTCGTAAATTTGCCATACCTTGAATTTGTCGGACAATTTTGGCGTTGGCCATTGCCAAAAGAAAGACTTGCATCTTAGCCTCGCTTTTTTTTTTCCATTTG
The DNA here is from genome assembly GCF_900634415.1 of Cottoperca gobio. NCBI lineage: Eukaryota > Metazoa > Chordata > Actinopteri > Perciformes > Bovichtidae > Cottoperca > Cottoperca gobio. The sequence continues at coordinate 17,280,198 of NC_041378.1, read as the reverse complement.
CATTTTTGTGTAAATTACCATTCTTCTTCTGGATTTTTGTTTTCTTCTGGTTTTGTGCCAGCCGCATGGAAACGTCATCAACACACCCACTCACTCGCCATGAATGTCCTGGACAATGAGCGTGCAGGAGGACATTCACACATGAGCTCAATCGGACATTAAACAGACTTAATACTGAGGAGCTGGCAGAGTAAAAGCCTGTTTGATGTGTGGTCCGAATGATTTCGTACCTTTGTGTTCTCACATTGAGCTCCTCCTCCATGTGTGAAGTGGTTAAAATTACTGCTCAGTGTTCGTCTGGTTAATCCCAATAATTACATTACAGGTAATTTAGCAGACACCCTTATCCAGAAAGACTTACAGTGATTTAACTACAGGGACAGTCTCTCTGGAGCAATTCAGGCTTAAGTACCTTGCTCAGGGGCACAATGGTGGCAGCACTGGCATTGAACTCACAACCATCTGGTGTTCTGTTTGGAACTAGGCCATCACCACCCAATAATGAAGTACTGTTCTCAATCTCACACACTACTTTCGTGGAGCTCCAGTATGCCAGGTGCAGATGTGGTGGTATGTTGAAGCACATTTACTATAGATATGATTGATTTAATGATTTTTCCAAATGTGGATGTTTTGCTCGCAAGACAACATTAATCAAGCGCTCCTGATGTTTTCCCTCTTTTGAAGTTCTCACCATGTTGTCTGACCCTAGCCTGGCTGCCTGATCCCCATGCTTGCCAGGGGCCTCAGACTAAACCTGGGCTATGCTAAGAATGAAGCCAACAGGAGTTCCAGGCACCACAGTCTAGTCTCCTACCCTGTAAAAACAATCTCTTCATCTTAATCTGTCTTTCTTTCTTTTTATGACTCCTTTCTTACTCTTTATCCAACTCCTCCTCACGCCACCTCGCGAGGCCCCGTTTTTGTTTTTCCTCTGAGAGTACGGCGGATCCCTTTTTCTCACGCTCTCAGAGCGGGGAGCTAGAAGATGAAATCTTTACTATGGCGCAGAAAAGGCTCTGCGATACCTACAGTGATGTTTGTGGGTTGGCATAAAGGAGAGCAACCTGCTAAACCTTCACAGTCAGGGCTTGTTAATGTGCCTGTGACGTTGCCATAAATCTTTAGTGAGACTTCCGGCCAATTCTGGTCTATTTATTGCATCGTTACCAACATTACTAACAGGGAGTCACAGAGCTAAGTAACACATTAATGATACAACTACAGAAGAGCTATCAAAAAAAAATCCATCTTTTTTCAGATGATTAGTCTTTGAGCAAGAAATCAAGATTTAGTACTGGCTAAATGCAATGATAACATGCAAATGTTAAGGTGGTATAATGTCTATGTTCAACATTTTTGTTGTTGTTGCACTAAACACAAAACAACATATGGGAATGTCAGGTATGTTTTGCAGGAATTTGGTCATAAACCAAAGTATATTATATTTTTGACCCAATGAAAAGTCAGAGTTTCACTAAATTAAGTAGGATTCATCCTGATGGTACCATAAATGTTTCAAAAGTTGTAGAGATATTTCAGTCTGGACAAAAGTGGTGGACCAACCAACCGTCAAACCAACATTGCCATTGATAGAGCCACGTTGCAAGCAGGGCTAAAAAATCAAGTCATGAGTCCGTGTCATTAGTGTCCTGTCAAATAGTCACAAATAAAAGTTCAGATGAGATTTTTATGTCTGAAATGTCTGTATCATCCTCAGCTACCGGACATACAGGAGGCCAAGGTATAAGGTAGCTTACAAGATGGTTACAGAAATGGAGTGGAAGTGCTGCCATGGTTATTCCGGGGAAAACTGCATCGATGGGCCAAAGGGAACCACCGACACTCAGGTCAATGGAGGGCAACCCCGTGTCACGCAGACTGGCTACAACACAGGCGGCGGACAGAGAGGAGAAGGTGGAGATGGTAGGAACGCTCTATGAAATCCAAAATGCATCTACTTAAAATATGGTTTTATGTTATCAGGATGCACTTGATTATTTTTTGATAATACAATATATGGCACTCAGTTATTCTTTGCATCTGAAGAATACAATATGCTTTATTGTAAAACCCTCAGAGGGGTTATAAGTGAACCCCATATGAAAAGGTTGTTTTTTATATAGCTCGGTGGGTTCAACATTAAACCCTTGAAATATTTGAAATATAAAAGGGTTCACTGTAGAACCCCATGGGTAGGTCTTGATCAAGTAGAAGGTGGAAAGGTTCTGGAGGGAACACTCACAGATGGTTCTAGGTTTACCCATTTATATTGGGTTCTAGATTAAACCCTCTGAAAGTGTCCAGGTGGAACCTTTATAAAATGGTATATAAGTGGTTATACTAGGAACCAAAAGGGGTTCTCATAGCCGAATAATCATATATGGTTCCAGTTAGCACCAGTGTAAATAAGCAAAAATGAAAGTTGAAGTTCTTGAAAATAAGAAAAAAAGAGTTCAACACCCAAAAACTATTTTCATAAGGACGGTGTCTGTAGTTTGATCAGTACTCGGTTGAAGGCACTGAAAACACACGCAAACAACACCCCAACTGTCATCAGATTTGTATTCAAATGTTGCTAAACTCTGATTGGTGCACAGAAATACATGACATCACCATTCTCTAACTGAGCTCTAACTCTTACTTCTGAACTTGTTCCAGTGATGAAAGCAAGGACATACACACAAATAAGAAACATTTCAGTTGAAATTACCAAAACGGTTGAAAGTTTAGCAGGAAATGTTTATGTAGGATGTAATCGCAATGTATAGGAAGCGGATTGAGAAAAAGGGTTTTCAGCGCCCTTAACAACTCTGTCTGTACATGTTAAAGGTTCCATGCTTTGTTGACTTCACATTGTGCATGCAGTATATATAAAAACATGGCTGTTATTCTTTGTCTCCAGGTGACAGTGAGAAGATTAAACAGCTGGAGGAAACAATCCGTGGTCTGTCCAAAGACCTCCACAACATGCAGACCACCATCCACGGCATAAACCAGAGGCTGTATGTGGATGTATTTTTTAATACATCATGTTTCATGTTTTTGTTTTATATCTTGGAGCATATTCATCTACTCACCAAAATCCTGTTTACAGTCAGGAAACTCTTTGTTTTGTTTGGCTGGCTTTACACGGTGAAAGTATAGTTGGTTGCAACTCAGTTGAAACTAAGTTCCAATTGAGTTGCATGCAACACACTTGCTTCACTCCTATCACCCAGTACACGGGGAATGTACACTGTGTGTCATTTCATGTTTATTGTAGTTTATTTCAGCAGTTCAGTTTAGTGAGAGATGATACTCTTGTTTATTAACATATATACAGAGATGTGGGTATAGTATGAAGTTATAAATAGTTAATCCTCACCAAGAGCCCAATAGGATGAATCATCAATACACAGAATGTGTTATTTGACTGTGCACAAGCAGAATCAGCTAAATTTAGACTAAACACATCCTCTCCACACATCACTTTCCAGTGTATATGATTCATTTTTAAATTAAGAAATGTGTAAATTATTCTTACATTTTTCACTTTTCTCAACTCTTCTCCTGTATAGGCCTGGTCTGAATGGGGCAATTGTTCCCGCTGATTCAGCTCAGCCACACATGAAGGAAACTATCAACAGTATCCAGACCAAGCTGGACCATCTCTACAACAGGACAAGGGTAAACAGCATATGTTTCTCTTTTATTGTATTATTTTTACAGTCTTTATGTTTAGAATTTACATGCAAGGGTAGATCATTTTACTTTAAGTGGACATTCACTTGCTTAGGTCCATGACCAGACCCTGCTCAACATCAACAACCACCTGGTAAATGGAGGGGGCAATGAACTAGATGGAGTGGGCAGAGGAGAAGGAGGACCTGGGGGAAAGCAGCTAAATACTCTAAAGGAGGAGATACTGACGGAGCTGGAGAGAAGGGTGTCTCTGTCCTGCTCCGCTTGCCAGGTGAAGCTCAATATGTAAAAATCCGATCTCAGGCACAAACATTACTCTACTTTGTTAAAGCCATTTTTATGGTGGCACCCTGTGTGATTTCTAGTGCCCTAGTTAAAATTAAAGAAGCAAAACAACTTTTCAGTTCAAATTAAAATGGCCTCTGAAAAAACAAAGAAGTTAATTTCTTAGCTCATTTAGATCTACCAATGGTTCATATAAACTGTAGCTGGATACCTTACTCAACTTGAGGCTCAGGGGGGGTGATTTGATGAAAATACATTGATAGCAAGTTACAAATTACTTTAGAAATCAAACAATATGGGACGCATTATCAACCACCATAATATAAAATTGAAACAAACTATACAACCAGCAAATGAATTCCAGTCCTCATATTCTCTGTTCCCTCCAGGCTGGTGTAGAGGACCTAAGGCGCCAGCAGCAAGAGGACAGGGAGCGGATCCAAGGTCTGGAGAAGCTGATCAGCTCCATGGACCAGCACCTGAGGCAGAGCCTGGACATATCCCACAGTGAGACACAACGCTCCCAGGCCTGCTGCAACACAGTCACTGAGCTGGAGAACAGGCTGTTGGGTCTAGAGGTCCGTGTCACCTCGACAGCTAACAAGTGTGACACTATTAAAGGGCGGCTGGATAAGGAGCTAGCTGGGACAGGTGGAGGAAAGGGAAGAGTGACAGAGGACAGGTTGAATGGCAGACTGAGAGAATTGGAGAAGAGGGTGAATAACACGGTAAGGAAGACAGAGCAGAGGTGTACTAACACCGGGAACAACATGAAGGACAACGTCCAGAGGGACGTCACACAGCTGCGTAACATGGTCCTAAGTCGACTGGACGACCACAGCTTCAAGATCGGCAAAATAGAGCTGGACGTGGCTGTTCTCGGAGATACGGTCACTGACCACAGTCGGCGTTTAAATCAGCTGGAGAACATCACAACCTTCCTGGACAGAAGGCTAACATCGACCACAAACATGTGCAATGAGACCTGCGGGCTGAACGGAAAAGGCCGTAAGACTGATGACACGGTGAAAACCTTAGAGTGGAGAGTTGTGGCCAACCAAGAGGACATCCAGAAGTTTAACACCAGGTTAAATGATTTGTCCGTGTCAGGGGACTCGCTGATTGACAGAGTGATCAACTTAACAGACAATGTCAAAAAGATAATAGCTGTGACGGGAGAGAGCGGCGAACATTTCAACCGGATTGTCACAGAGGTTGAAACATTGGGCCGTGATTTTGAGGACTGTTCTATTTGCAGCAGTGTAGACGAGGACTTGCGCTCGCTCGCCAACTCCACCGAGATCGGTTTCAGCAAGTGCCAGTCAGAATTGACAGATCTGCGGCGAAAGGTCGACTCAGGAGAATCTGTCTGCTCTCAGGTGTGCTCCAACCTTCAGGAGGAAGTGGGACGACTCAGAGAGGAAGTGGAGGAGTGTACCGGACAGTGTAAAGTCAACATCAATGATCTGAAAAAACGCTTGGACGGTCATGGTGTCCACAGTGGAAGATTAGGAGGAGATCTGAAGTCCATTCAAGGAGAGCTGGCTGGGGTCATGGTCACATTTAACTCCATCAATAACACTTTGAAGGGCCTGGGAAGGACTATACAGACACATGGGAACACGCTGACTGATCTGACCAACACCAAGGACAACATATTCTCAGAGGTAAGATGATGCAGTGATGATTAAGATATGCTGCTATGCTGCTATGCTGCTGATTTATATGATACTGTCTAATCATGACCATTGTCATGGGTTGTATTTTTCAATGAGTTGCCAGCAATTCTACCAAAGAAAGGTTTTCCCTTCTCAGATTTAATTTAAATGTTTCATAGTAATAGTAATAGCATAGTTAGCTGTTTAGTTGTGTTTTCTGTAAGTCCTTAAATGGGACATATAATTCTGGTGGAAAGAAATGTTGAATGTTGAAAAACACTACTAAAAAGTAATATAATCAGCCAAAGTATTGGACAAATAAAAATAGCAATCAATCAATGCAGTTTCATTGTGGAAAGACTGGCCGCTGTGCCACGAGCCATATTGCTAGATAAAAAAAGCAAAGATTTAGTGAAAATAACTATAATCTGTGTAGCATAATAGGATTTCTCCCCTCGTTCCTTTTTAAACATGACCCCTCAGATTTATCTTGTGACCCCTTTAGGGTTCTGGAGCCCTAGGTTGAGACACTGTACTACAATACGTAGATGTCAGAATTAAACAGGAAAGATCAAGCTACCTTTATGATAATGTTGATTGTAATACTGCTTTTGAACTATATGTTTATTTATTAAGTTAAAGTACATATTACAGTAAAACCTTTCTTTATGGACTTTGAAAACAACACTATATCAAACAAGCAGGCCTCATGGTTATCTTGGCAACGGTGTTTTCATATAATATTATTATAGTTAGGAAAATATTTGAGCATATTATAAACATTTGAGTCTTCTTGACAGACATGGCTTGGATAATAGGTTTACATATTTTTGTGTGCTTAAGATAAATAAATCGGAGACAAGGTTTAAAAAATGTATATTTATAGGAGAACTTTCTCAAAAGGAACTCATTCAAAAAACACACATTAACACGTATCTACATTCTCTACCAGGTGGACAATTTGCAGAAGGAGCTGACGGAGCATGTTGACGACTCGAAGATTCGATTCGGAGGTCTGGGCAAAGAGATCCAAATAATTAGGAGCAACTTTGTGACGGAGGTGGGGGAGTGCCGGCGGTCCAGCGATGGCTTGGAGAGAAGACTCTCCAAGCTGGAGGGAGTGTGCGGACGCTTCGACTCTTTTTCAGATAGCCTGGAGAGGATCAAGGAGGGCCTGAACCGACATGTGTCTGGGCTGTGGAGCTGCGTTAATGGACTCAATGTCACAGTAACGTCTCAAGGAGATCTTATCGACAATATCCAGAACGTCCAGCTGGAGGACGTCCATTCCAACATACACAGACTGAATTCCTCAGTGGTGGACTTGGTCAAGGAGTTCCACAGTTTCATAGAGCAGAACTTCATGGGTGAGTTGCAAAGGACGGAGGGAATGGGATTTGACTTTTGGACAAGAGATAGTCCAAGGGAGGCTAGGTCAGGAAGAGGGAAAAAAGACCAAAGAAAGAATCCAGGCTGTCATCCTGAGAAGCATTCACGTAAAGAGCCTATAAAGTCTGCAATCTGTCTGAAAGAGGAGTTTTAGTAAACACAAGGGTGAAAGGCAAATCCTGAGGCACACCAGGTTAAATGTCTTTCTTGGCTTACTGTGCATGTTTTTAGAATTTTCCTAAGAGAAACTATTACTGCTAAAGAAGATTTCCAGTAGCCTATTTCCCAGCTGTAATTTCTCATTAAATATTGTTCTCCCCCAGGTCCACCTGGTCTACCGGGCACCCGTGGAGAGAGAGGCGAGCATGGAACCCAGGGTCCTATGGGACCCCAAGGGATTGTGGGACCTCCAGGCAGAGAGGGCAAGCAGGGACTAACTGGACCACCAGGTAAAGACAATACTACATGTTGTTTAATAAAATAACATGATTTACAAGCTCTATCTTGGATCTTTCTCTCATCACATCTACTGTGGATACATTTTGATAAGAACAAAAAAAATAAACATCAAGAATGATATCTTTGGATGTTTAACTCACTGTTTTTATCTTTCATCTTACTTTGTAGGTCTCAGAGGTGAACAGGGTATGTGTTGGTCTTACTAAACAGCAGATGAAAGCACTTGTTACTGTTTGATCTTTATTTCAGACTAACTCCTTCTCTACGTCTCTCCACCATGATCAGGTCTTGCAGGGTCTGATGCCCACGTTCCTCGCCTTTCTTTCTCTGCTGCACTGACTCGGCCGATGAGAAACGCAGGAACCATAGTGTTCAACAAGGTCTTAGTCAATGAAAATAATAACTACAATCCCAAGACAGGTGAGTACAGCTGGCATTTGAACAGGTGCTTACCAAAATCAGTACTCTCTTTAAGTAAAATCATCTCCAGGAAAAGTACTCTAAAAACACTGCCGGAACCCAAATTCAGCAGTGAATGCATTTTGTTAAATTTATGGCATTGAAAAAAAAGTGTAACAGTTAGTTAAGATAATCCAAAAACCGTACTGTGAGCAGCTTTCATTTCAAGTCATTTATTCTTTAGAAATCTATTAAAACATTTTGACAGTAAGGTTGTGTATTACCCTGTGATCTTTTTTCACTTTTTATTCAGTTAGTTGATTTGTTAGGCTTCACACACAGGGGGCGTTTTCTCCGTGCATTAATTTGCACGTCAATATGTTTGTTCAAACTGTTGTTTTTGTTATGAATGCTTCCACACAGAACTCGAACATGACGTGGCAAAGCGAAGTCTTTTTTTCAGAATAAGGTTGATTTTTCTGAGCTGGATGGATGTCATGTCAAAATGTACACTATAGTAGTGTAGCCGAGGTTTATGCGTTGTGTCTGTACTTTTGAGGATTATAAAACAATACAGAGGCTCGTAGTTCGAATCAAGACAGGAAACTTTATTGACCCTTTCAACGTTGACAAAGGTGGTGCATATCAGATCATCTATTTCTACTCTTACCTTTCACAATGAAAGCCCTAGACATATACTCTGTGTAACTGTAAGAGCTTTTTGTTTAAAGGAAATTTAATAAAATAGGAAATTATATTGAATCCATAACCTTTCTATTTAAAACTTTTTGTTGCAACTGTCGCAAATTCACATCGCTGCCAGTGATAATAGTTTTGATGCAAAATATTCACAGGCGAGTATTTAGCGTTTCGAGTTGTGTATTTGTCACGCCCAAAGTGCGAAAAAAGCCTTTAGTCCCGCCTACAAAGCTCTGATTGGTCAGTTATTTCTACACTGGCGAACATAGCTGTTAGTGGTCACAAGACCAGACCTATTTGTTCTGAATCAGGCAATGATGTGAGCACGGCAATCACAATTCCACTCGCCTCTATTGTATTGTAGTTTCTGACCCTTTAAAATAGTGTTGTTGTCATTCATTTTTCAACACATATTATTAAATTGACTTCCAAAGTTTATTAGAGCAAACAAGTCTGAGGTCTTCATGACAGCAAATGCACAACATTTAGTCTTTCTTGTTACCTGCTTCCATCCTTCAGGTTATTTCACAGCTCCAGTGAGTGGGAAGTACTTCTTCAGCGCCATACTTACGGGCCATAAAAACATGAAGATCGAGGCTGTGTTGTCCATGTCCAACACTGGTGTGGCCCGAGTGGACTCAGCTGGATATCAACCTGAAGGCCTGGAGAAGCCCATGGCGGAGGCCAAACACATCCCTGGAGCTCTGGCTGTCTTCAACATCATCCTGCCCATGGAGGCAGGGGACACAGTCTGTATCGACCTCGTCACTGGCAAACTGGCCTACTCGTCTGAACCGTTGACCATCTTCAGCGGGATGCTGCTGTACGAAACCATCTGATTTGATGTGGTCTCATTGTAATCAGCCTCTCTCGGTGAAACGTTCAACATGAGAGCATTTCATTCGTCCACTGGACTCTAAAAAAAAGAGCCACTGGCTGAGCATTCAAAGAGACTGAAATAACTGGACTGAATTCAGCAAAGAGAAATATACTTTATATAGGACAACAAAAAAAGTTATTTTCAATCACAATAATTTTTTGTGTGTTTCACAGCTTTAAGGAAAACTATTTGTGCAAAGAGCCCTTGTGTTTTTTAACCTATGACGTGCTGTCTTCAGAAAAAGCCACTGCAGGGTTATTTTATAATTCCATATTTCATGCTGTTCTTTAAACTTGAATTTTTTACCGATTACACCAAGATAGCCTTCAGGTCTTTCTTGTGTTAATGAAAGGACATTTATTCAAAAGAAAAAAGATTAAGGATGTGGGGGTCTTTTGTTGTTTTGTGTGTAATCCACTCAAAGCATATAAAATGGTCAGAGGTTATTTCAAACAGTTTCTAATGTTGTTTCTTTTCTACATATTCACAGTTTCACTTTGACCACAAGCTGATTCCCAGAAACACAACAATGAATGCCAATTGTCTTGGAAAAAATGCTGAGTGATGTAGGCGAAGGGTACACAGTCCAAACCACTATTCTTTAGAAGGAAATGCACAAATGAAGTCACTGACAGTTCATTCGAAAAACCACAGGATTTTATAAATCATACAACAGCAAAACAATAAGACCATTTTAGGACATTAGCTATGCCCAGAAACATGAGGGGAGGAGGAAGGTGGTCAGGGGCAAGAATGGGGATTTTTCCCCTCTGTCCTAATAAGGGCCATCTAAAGTTGGAAAAGGATCAAGTAGTTAAAGTTATGAAGCTGTTACTATCATTTTTGTAAAGCTAATAATAATACATAAGGAAGCTGAATCCTTGTGTCTATGCAACAAATCCCATGTCTTTCATGAATACAAACACTTCCTGCCTTTAGAAGTCTAATTAAAATATCTCCAGAAGTGGAAAATGTGCATGATATCAAGTTTGTAGATATTCTTAAATGGAAATTAAAAGGAACATTTTCTGCAGAGACAATACAGCAGATTGGCTGACATATTGCATTATATTTACATTAGGGTGGAAGAAATACATGGAATAATATCAGCATATTAAGGTTTGCTCACAATGCATATTTCTTTCACAGTTTATCCTCAGTGTTCAGTGTGGGAATGTCATTTTATATGTTTCTATGCATTGTATAACCTTGAAGGAATGTAAATATTTTTCAGCGGTTTTGCCCATATAAGATTTTTACGAGTTACCACTTCACCTTGCAGATATTGTATATGTTTTGTATGTGTTTGCCATATGTGTGCCTCAAATACAGACACCCTGTTTTACACAGCTGATTTCAACAGTCTCACGTTTATCCTTATTGTGTGCCTTTATTAAATGAGCGAGTATGTGCCAGTTTTTACACACTGTTTAGCCTGCTTTAGATTTATTTAATCTGTCACTTTTTTGGCTTTCACAAATGCACACAGCTGGATTGATTTTTTATTTCTGGCTCCTACTTAAACCTCCCACATCTCTTTCTCTTGACTTTAGTAGGTTAATTTTAGCTGAGAACTTCAAGGAGATAGTAGAAAAGCCAATTCTTATGTTGCACTGCAGTGACACCTTGTGTTCAGTATCGTTACCATCATAGCTCTAATATTGCTGCTGAAGAACCTTGATGACTTTTAAGAAGTCCCATGAAGTAAAGAGTATCACGTGCCTCTTCCATTCTTTGCACATGCATTGCTTATCAATGGGAATTACAGGTCCCTTTATAAACCTCTCTGCACTCAATAGCTGTTATTCCACTGTCACTCACACAAACAAAGTCATTGCTAAAACTATGTAAATTTATATATGCACTCATCATCAAATAACTAGTCATTCTACCTAGGCTACTTAAGGATGTAAAGATGCAAGATGGGATGTAGATGAAGAATGAATGCAATTTGATGCCAGTACTCTCAGAAACATCTGATTGTGAATAGGATGAGACTATAAACTGTATACATTTAAAATGAATGACACACAACAAAGGGCACTTCTCTGACACCTGGATGTTCCTGACATGTGACATTCAGGGAATAGAGTGTGGCTGGTGTCAACGCAGGTCCATTATGACAATTGTATTTAGCTGAATCGTTTTAAGTGTATTTTTTGTTGTTTACTTTAAATAGCCTGTATGATATGCTTTAAGGTAATGTACATATCCCCTTGCTGCAGTCGTATTTTCCGTCACAAACATCGAATTACCGAGCTCATTGCCAGCACTTGAATGCACCACCAGACATACCACCAAAACACAACATGTCCCGGATTTTCACGGTGCCGTTGCCATGGAGCTGAGTTTGTTTCTTTTCGCCGGTTTACACAGAGTGAAAGGTTGTGCTTTAAAATAAAGTCAAGACTTTGTGGAGAATTTGACTGTCCTCGCTGCCCAAACGTGCAGGGTATGTGAATACAAAAGTGCGAGGCTTTTTCGAGTTGTCAAGCACGGTAAGAAGCGCGTGCCAAATAAGGAGACGCACGGTGACAAGCTAATGTAATTTACATTAAACCTAGCTTAAGTGTGCAGATGGCAATGATGGCTGAAGGTACATCACTCTATAACGGCTTTTAATTCAATTCAATTCAAATGTTTTATTTCTGTCGTGTATGAGGCTTATTCGGGTAAGTTGTTATTGTTCTTAATAAAAGTGTAACATTTGGGTCAAAACGGGTCAAAGGGTTAGTAGTAGAAGTGGAAAGGTAATGTGCAAGTAGATTTAGATGTAGCTTGGTAACGTTAATGCTACATATAGAAATATATATTTTGGAGTTAAAGTAACGTTAATAAGTAAACTATCTTACATACAATGTGGTGTGACGCCACTGTGTGTGAGCTCAGTTCGAGTTAAATTGTGGTAAAACTTGTTTTATGTGAAAAAAACGTGAAGATGAAAATACAGTGCTCAAACACAGACTGTTAAATTGTTGTCTGTTGTTAGGTGACATAACCAGCTAGTACATATAAACCTACCGAAATAAATTAACTGACCACACTTTTGCTTCCACCCTTGTTCATTAGTATGTATGTCTGCATATTTGTCAGTACTTCATATCTATTTTTCTTTTCTTTTTTAACCAGCCCTCTGACGCCATGATGAGTGGCAGAGTGGAGGAGGACCGCCTGCAGGTCCTTCAGATCTACCGCCTGCTGCAGTGCGTCCGTAAAGGGGATGAGGTGCAGATAGAGAAGATGGTGAACCTTGGAGTGAAGAACCTCATCAATCTCACCGAGCCACAAGACGGCACAGGAGTGCTTCACCTGGCAGTTACAGCCAACAATCAGGGTGATGGCCCTCTTCTTTACTCCGTCAGATTCTGTGGTGGAAGGAGTATACAGATCCTTTACTTTAGTAAAAGTACCAATTACTGTGAAAATACTCCTCTACAAGTTACAGTCCTGCATTCAAAGCTTTGTCTCTGTGCTGTGAGAACGACATATCTCGAAAAAGTTTTCATGAGCTCAGAAAAACAGCCTGTTTTCAGCTTTGTGACGATGCATTTTGCTTCTAATTCAAGATGGTTTTATAATAGTTTATTTAAATTGAGAAGTAGGAGAATCTGCTCAACCCATAAAGGAGCACTTAATTCTTTTTAATTTGTTTATCAGAAAAAAATCGAATTACATCTTTTTTTTTCACTAGACAGGAAGGGCACAATTAACTAAGACTAATGTCGTGGAGTAAAAAGAACAATATTGGCCTCTGAGATGTAGAAGAGTAGAAGTATAACGTTGCATACAATATAAATACTCATGTAAAGTACAAGTACCTCAAATTATTACTTAACTACAGTACTTAAGTAAATGTATTTTGTTAATTTCCACCACTGGTCAGATTATATTTAAGAGAACATGCTGTAGCAATTTGATCCTTTTTAAATGTCATATTTGGTAGTGTCCAACATTTGAAAGCAATGGCTTGAGACATTCAGTATGTTTATAACTTGTTTATAATACGGTGAATCTCCAGTTTACTGTAAAATAGTTTTATTTACTTCTAAAATCCTTATTTTAAAATAGAGGTTTCTTGTATTCATAGATTAAATCTTAATATTCATGCAAGGTTTTTTTTTGTTGTACAGTAGCTTTAGTAATGTCCATGAATTATAAGAATGGATGTACACAAGACTACTGTCAACATTGTTTGTGAGAGAAATCTTCCAGTTCATAGAATGTTCAAAGTATTGTTTCAAAGCCACTTTTTCTCTAATGGTTTGTCTACTGCTTCTGACTTCTTACAGACTTGGTCCGCTTCCTTCTCTCCCAGGGAGCAAACCCTAACATCCAGGACAAAATGGGCCGCACCCCGGTAATGTTAGCTGCTGAGCTGGGCAATGATGCCATAGTGACACTGCTGGCCCAGAGCCACGCTGATCTGAGACTCCAAGACACTGAGGGCAAAGGTGAGCAGTAGCATGGCAGAATTGCCATTTGCCATACAGCATGTGTGGGTGGTGACTTCTGGAAAAATGAAAGAGTTGGAGACAGCAGAATAGAACATGGTTGGTTTGATTTTTATTGAAATCTTTAAATTGAAAGTGAGAGTTCAATAATACAAAATATGCATAGACATGACTACCACAGGCCAGTTATAACTGAGCAGCAAGCAGGCATAAAATAAAAAGGGACAATTATGTGAAGTAAAGAAAGGGTATTTACTAAAACATCAAAATGATGATGATGATTGTATAGAAACAGTTAAAACAAAATATCAAAAAGGAATACTTCAAAAACATCCAGGGGAACGAGCCAGTCATAGCTTATGCATATCATTCTACTTAGACGGTGCATAATAACAGAAATCCAGAGATTGAAGACAGCAGAAGTACAGAAAATACAAACATTTGCTGCTTGTAGATTCTTAATTATTTCAAATCACCTTTTAGTGGATACTTTTGAATTTTGGACTGTCAGATGATATACGCTATTTAAAGATATTACTTTGGGCTGCTTGTGCCACTTACTTACCTCATTAATTCCCTTAATTTATGATATGAATAACCATTAGTTGCAGCTTTTTGTATAATTGGATAAACCTGAGTGCTGTGCATAAAGGCGTAATCCCTGACCATCTATACTTTATGTCTGCTTCTGTTAGTTCACCTGGAAGTCACAATCCAATGATCCAAATGTAAAAGAGAGCCATGACCCACCTCTAAATATCAAAACACAAGATTAGAAACTGCTATAACGCTGGACTGAGAGAAAACTGAGCTCTCAGGCAGCGTCTGAGTTTTTCCTCACCTGCCACTGGCAGGTCACTAAACATTTCTACAGGACACTCAATCTGTTTGTTTGATACTTTTTAAATACCAAACAGTAGACATATGAAATATAGCATGTAATCTGAATCTGTGATTGTTTAAATTTAGGAATTGCTTTTTAAAAATAGCATGCCTTCAAATAGGCCAAAGGAAAACCTGGAAATCCATTTCATTTCATTTTATCAAATTAATTACATGATATGCTTATTAATTAATCAAATTAATATTTGCTTGAAAAGGCCCCCAAATGAAGAAATATCTACTCAAAAACAGTACATTATCGTGGCACATGAGTAAATCATTTAATAGAAATATTTAAAAGGGGGCATTAGAAATCAATAAATGGTTTCATTTTCAATCATTTGCCAGCGACGGCAGACCGGTTTGTCAGTGTCTGAACCTCTGACAGTGGAAAAGTCAAAAGGCAATGGAACACCTTCCCTTCTAATGTATTCTCATTTGAGCTTGAAGTGTCTATTTCTCATCTCAAGTTAGACCAGCAGGTTCATTTGAATGCCTTGCCTTGTCTTACAACTCATGAAAATGCATGGTGCTTCTGTTTAGATATTGATGAAGAGGCGGTATCCCCGACGACTCCATTCAACGAGCCTAAAGTTCTTCTTCAGGACCTCTTTCAAACCAATTGTGAAATGACCACAATTACAGTGTGTCTGGGTCATCAATTACTGTAAATGGAACTCTATTGAGAGTGAGAGAGAGTGAGAGTGAGAGAGAGAGAAGAGAGAGAGAGAGAGAGAGAGAGAGAGAGAGTGAGAGAGAGAAGAGAGAGAGAGTGAGAGAGAGAGTGAGAGCGAGAGAGAGAGAGAGAGAGAATGAATGAGAGAGAGTAGAGAGAGAGTGAGAGAGAGAGTGGAGAGAGAGTGAGAGAGAGTGAGGTGAGAGAGATGAGAGAGATGTGAGCGAGATTGGTCGGAGTCTTCGAGCTGAGGAGAGAGAGAGAGAGAATGAGAGAGAGAGTAGAGAGCGAAGCGGCGTGCGAGAAGAGGCGAGAGGAGTGAGCGAGCGGCCTGCGACCGAGCGGAGAGAGAGGAGAGATGAGAAGAGAGAGTGGAGAGAGAGAGAGAGCGCGTGAGAGAGAGATGGCCTAGGAGAGTAGCTTCTCGCCTTCTCTCTCTCGCTCGCTCGTGCTCTCCTTCTCGCAGCGAGAGAGAGAGAGAGAGAGAGAGTATTTGTGTGTTGTCTTGTGTGCATGAATATGCTTTTGCATACTGCATGTATTGTATGGTGTATGTGTCTGCAGTAGTGTGTGTATGTGTGCATGTGTGTGTCAGACCGCGTGGGTACATCTAATTACAGATCAACCTCTAATGACCCTCTCTTGTGAAACATGCTGAGTAACCTGATATCATCCTGCACTCCCCAAGGACCGGTTCAGCCCAGTCTCACTCACAGACAAGCCTTTTCCTAATTTTCTAGTAGGGCTTTCAAGAGATTAGATTTTTTCAACACAATTATCGTGGCCAAAAGAATTCTAGATAACGTTATCGCAATATCGAAAAATGAAAAAAATTATGCTTTCGGTCAAATTCATCTTTGACTTTGTTTAATGTGCAATTCGTCTCTTTTTTTGGTAAATGAATTACACAAAAAAATGGTGTGGGGAGAGTCTGGAACCATAACTGTATATGGAAAATGATTTATTGACAAGATATTATCATATGTGTATTATTGACATGATATCAATATTTCACTTTTAATATCACGCTCATCGTAAATGCCGTTACACGCTACGTTGCAGCTATATGGTTATTCAGCTACATGGACAT
Source organism: Cottoperca gobio (assembly GCF_900634415.1). Lineage (NCBI taxonomy): Eukaryota > Metazoa > Chordata > Actinopteri > Perciformes > Bovichtidae > Cottoperca > Cottoperca gobio. The sequence goes on along the minus strand of NC_041378.1, from coordinate 17,263,646 downwards.
TTTGGACAGACATGGATATAAACTGCAACTTCATTGGTTGAGTGAGGCATACAACCGCATGACGGTTATTCTAGTTTTATTCACTTTTGTACCCTTTCCTACGCTCACTTTAGGTGTGCTATTCTACTGCATCTTCCCCACCAATCGCCACACCCGCTGCCTGCAGGTGGCACTGAAAGGCCAGGCAGACGTCAACAATGTGTCAGCGCTGGGGACTCATGTCTTCCAGTTGATGTGTGAAAAAGCCCAGGAGTGCACCACCATGTGTCTCATCATGCTGCGTGGAGGGGCAGATCCCAATGCAACAAATCAGGTTAAACATTTGATGGGCACTAATACTGAGGAATTATGGGAACTGAGGCAGCGGCTTGAAGTATGTGGGATCTAGTTTGTTCAACCTTAGACTGACTCCTCTTCTCTCTGTCGTCAGAAAACCGGCGTCACAGCGTTGATGGAGGCAGCCAAGGCCGGCTCCCTGCAGCTCCTTAGAACCATTCTGAAGAGAGGGGGAAACCCCAATGCCCTGGATAGAAAACGCCTCACAGCTGTACACTATGCTGCCATGGGGGACTTTTTTGAGGTGTAGTATCTGCTCACCCAATGTCACCTTTTTACTATTAAAAAGATGACTAAAAAATACATTTAAAAAGTAGAAATATATAAAAATATAAGTGGAAGAGCTATTACTGTCTTCCTACATTAACTGTACATTAATTCTTCTGTTCTAACTCAAATTACATTAGTTACTATTAGATCTTACTATTAGGCAAGAATGGGATTTTATCATTTGGACTCTGTTGTTGATGTGTTACTGTGGTGATTTGTACCTTCCAGTTGATTCAGGTGCTGTCTGCATACTCAGCAGACATGGGCGTGATCAACCTCGAGGAGTGCACACCCCTGCACTACGCTGCTGCCATCGGCAACGCTAACTGCTGCAAGTTCTTGGCACAGAGAGGTGCTGTGAGAGTGTCTATCAATAACAGGCATCCTGATGTCAATGCATTCAATTTCAGCTTTTCTTCTCTTTCAAAGATATGGCAAAGATAGCTCTGTGGTAACTACTCCCAATGCTATCACAGGGTCAAGACAGGCTCTCTCATTTTGGAGTCGAAAGCTTATATCACTGTTGTGATACATGTAGAGCCAGGAAATAAAATGTTCTTGGTAAATAATTTGACGTCGAAAAAAAAAGACAGTTGTAGAATATTCAGCTGCAAACACAGTCCCAAATTAAATTAGGTAATTCTACCATGTGAATATATTTATCCTAAAACTGTGATCTATGTTCAGGTTGTAACCCCAAACTGAAGAACCATGAAGGTTTCCTGCCACGTCATATTGCCAAAGACGCTGGGAACAAAGCCGCAGTCAAGGAGCTGAAGAAAGCAGAGCGGCAGCAGGGAAAAGGAAAAAAATCCAGCAGTGTCAGCCTCATGTCCAATCTTGGGGGCCTGACCCTCCACGACTGGTCTCATGAGTACGAGACGGAATTACGGCAAGCCTTTGGGAACAACTCAGACACAGTTACCACCGAGATGTTTATTTCAGTGTTGGAAGAACTAAAAGTTCCAGTTGAACTAGACCAGATCCACAAAGTCATCTCAGCCCATGACAAGGGAGGAGAAGGGTGCATCAACATTAATGATTTCATCAAAGGTGTCAAGTACATCCCGAAACCATTCCTCCTCTCCTCTTATATGCCTAAAAAGAAAAAGGGAGAGAAGGGAGGAAAAGGAGGTAAGAAGAAGGGTAAATTTGTCCTCCCCCTGACCATTTGCACCCTCCCGCCGGAGCTCATGCCCCGCAGACCAGACGGAGGCCCACCCCACTTCATGATCGAGACATACTACAACTGCTCAGACATCCGGCGATTTGATCGTGACCACCCGCCAGAACATCCTATAATGAATGACTCAGGATGGTACATAGAAAAGCCAGAGAAGGTGTACGTCAATATTAATTACTGTGTGAAAAGTGGAGACCTGGAGTCTCTGGACCTCGCTCTCAATCAGGGGGTTCCTGTGGATGTTCAAGATCAGTTTTACAAGACCCCGCTGATGGTGGCCTGCTCCAGTGGCAACTACAAGGTGGCGCAGTATCTCCTCGATCAGGGGTGAGAAAAATATGTTCTCTTTACTTTTTGGTATTACACTTTGGATACTAAAGATTTCACGACTTTATCAATACAGAAAATAATATTGTATTGACTGTTAAAGCATCATTGAACGCTGACTCTTTTGAACTCCTTTTTACAGTTTACAGCTGACGCTTTTGTCCTAAGCGACTTACAATAAGTACAAACTCATTAGGATACAACTCCGAACAGCAAGAATCTTACAAGTACTTTAGCTTCAAACAGGTGAAATCCTTTTAAGTGCAGAACAATAGCTTCGAATGAGCCAAACCGATAAGTAAGTGCAACACACAGAAAACTTTACTGGCCAGTAGGGGCCGCACATGATCAACAACAGACATTTTGGCCTTTGTCGTGGCACAAAAAAAAATACCGGATATGTTTTGATGTTTTGCACTAAAGTTATGCACGATACGAAATAAATAAATAAATACATTTCAAATTCATGTTCAGTTTCAAACCCTGGCCGCTCAGTACACGAGGCTCCTACTCTCCCAGGTGAGGGAGGGACAGTTGAGTGAGATTCAACTCTTCTTTGTGTGGGAGAGGAGAGGGAGACACACCTTGTGGAAATCTGCAGCCTACTGAGTGCACATATATATTACACTATAACATTTGTTTGCAGAATCTCAGAGTTGTTTAGAATAGGTTATCTATCATTAATTAACTGGGAACATTGCAGCACTTTCGTTTTTATTACATGGTACGACCTGATTTGGGGAGTCAAAATGACCTCTTGGTGTGTAAAGGGACACCTGGATCTATAATATTTATCATTCCATGGACGAGGTAAATGATATTGAAAAGCTCTAACCTGAAGACAAATATACTTTGTTTTTAACCCTGAGACTCCTTTCAACTTGACTGGAAGGAGTTCACAGATCTGATCTAACCCGTTAGGAGACTCTTCACACACCATGATAACACATGTTCCTGACAGGGCCGATGTGAATGTGTGTGACCAGTTCTTCTGGACGCCCCTCCACCACGCGGCTCACGCTGGCCAAGTGGAGCTTATTGAACTTCTGGTGCAGGCCGGGGCAACCATAGATGCCCGGGCCCTCAGTGGAGGCACGCCCCTCATGAGGGCCATCCAGAGCTCTCGACCCTCCTGTGTAGACGTCCTCATCAAGGCGGGTGCCAGTGTCAATGCAGAGAACAAGAAAGGTTTGTACATCTAAAATACATCCTTTCAGTTAATTTACAATACTAATATATGGATTTGGAATAGTTTCTAATGTATACTAGTAACATATTAATATAAACATGGGGAAATATAACTGAATTGGATACATAGAAGTCTTTAGATTTGGTTCAAAGTGCAGACGATGAATTCATAATAAGTATTTAACTTTCAGGCAAGCTGTCCCTCTTTGATGGTTAACACTGTGACCTCCACTGTTATTTGATTGAACATATTTTATTTTCCTTCAGAACAAAACTGCCTTGACATCGCCAGAGCTTTTGCAGACTCCAGGATAATTGACTTGGTCCAAGACAAGATGGATTCTCTGCCTAAACTGAAGGAGGGAAAGGGAAAGGGGGGCAAAGCTGAAAAGCCTAAACCTGCAAAAAGAAAGGTACCCTAGAAACTCCACTAAAATCTTTTTACCCGCCTGCTACAAACGTAATAAATCATTGTGGCTTCAAACCTTTCCTGTGTTGTGTACTGCAGGGGTTCCCAAACTTTCTGTGGCCAAGGCACACCAAAGACCAAGCCAAAATCTCAAGGCACACCCGTGTTCATATCTGGGAAAAATCCCCTCTATAACACATCGTATCACTGTTATCACTCTGTGAACATTTATTTAGCCTGGTCCTTGTAAGAAGCTATTCTCTTCACACTAGCAGAGAGCCTTTGATGTGTCACACTCTAATATTTCCCACCATGCGCAAATGGCTAAAACGGGTTCGCTTTGACAGATTTCTTTTTGTTTAATGATTGTTTTATTTATATTTAGGCCAAAGCATATAAGACCTATTGTTACTATATTGTGAAATAAGTGTGTAGGACAAAGTACCGATAAAGTACAGTGTTTCCCTGCGCTGCCCCCCCCTGAAATTCAAGACGTTTTAAAAAATATATATATTCACAACTCACTTTTCACATTGAACAGGTGCTCTTTTATTAAATAAACTAAACGCTTATGTCATTTATCTCATTTATGTGCACGTTTCAGTTGCTTTGCATATTTACATTCTCTCCTCTGCTTTGCTTCGTGAGGGGCGGAGCTCCGCTTCCGAACCCACACACGCGCGCGAACGCACACAATTACAGAGACAGTGTCAGAGACAGAGTGGAGAAAAGGTAAGGAGAGAACTTAAAAAATCTGCGCCACGCACGGACCTGATCCAGCCCAGGCAGCACCCTGCAGAGCAGTATACCTAGGGGAAACACTGAAGTAAATAAAAAATCATTCATAACCTTGTGTACAGTTAAATGCAATAGGCCTAATTGTTTCAAAATCCATTGGGAACCACTGGTGTACTGTATGTGTGAAATGAAAATGTCACTGTTCTTTATTCACTGTTCACATTTCACAAAAGGCTTATACAGAAAAATAATTATGTCAATCACTATGGAAATAAAGCTTTCCTTTTCTCTGAAGTCATACACTTGAACATGTTGAGGTTTGGGTCTGATACAAGCCCTGTACAAGATCTCAGCTGCTCCGATCCTACCAGTCAGTACACCCCAGGCTGCTGCTATCCACTTAGTATAATCTCATCACATAGCTAAATAAAGTAAATGGTTAGCAAAAGGACAAGATTACTAGAGCAAGCTTTCTGATATCATAAACGTTTTTTTTTATTGTCCCAGACTGGATAATCAGACTTTGAAGCTGATATTGCACCAATACTAATTGTCTTCAATGATCTGTCTGCTCTTTGCTGGTGAAAAGATGCATCATTCTCTGAACTCAGGCTACCAGAGAAGTCAGCTGCTGTATTGTTTCCCTCACTATCTACGTAGCTGCCATAACCACACAGCTGTAGATGAAAGAGATGAAAAGTGGATCCATCATGAACTCAGAATGCAACTGCAAATAGTCGCCCTATCCTTGATGTTTCCAACGTAAACACAGCAGCAGATGAGTCTGAACACAACTTCAATTATTTCAAAAGTAAAACCGACATTTGACTGGAGGTCATCTCCCAGCCTCATTTTCATCTATGTTCTGCAGCTAATTCCTCCGGCATGAGAAACCTAAGCCAGTAAAGAGATCTGATTACAAATTAGACCAGATGTGTTATGTTACAACTAGAACATGTTGGCGCTTCACTTTGCAATTCGTATAATCAGGCAAAACATCTGCCACAATGTATTGATTTTGTCATTAGGACTCAGAACGTAGCAGGTGGTCCTGTAGCAGGAATATTCATCGGTCAATATAGCTGTAAGCCGCAATTATGGGGGGTTAGATGAAAGTCCATTACACAGAACAAATTGCACACAGGTACAATGTGGAGCCGTCTTCCCACTGAGCATTTTATCATAACTGAGGAAAGCAAAAGAGCAATTTAGCACACTTTTGCTCACTACCATAAGAAACTGAAAAGCCTGATAACTTCCATCCACTGAGCAAGCCAATCACTGTAAAAGCTATCCAATCTTTACTTCATGTTTAAAAGTCAAAATGGTGACCCCCCCCCATCATCATATTTGATTAAGAAATCAGTTTAGTGGTCTGACAGAACAAAACACCTTTAAGCGCTGAGATGTTGTACTGTAAGTACAGGGCTGTGGACGCAGTGTCAGTGTGGAATTCATGTAAACACTTGAAACGTGGCCCAGATAATATCATCCAACTGCAGAGGCACAGCACCTTCAGTGGTGGGCCAACCTGCACCACCTACAGGCAAGAGAGTCACAGCAGCAGCAGGTTAAAGGTGTGTGTGTGTGTGTGTGTGTCTGTGTGTGAGTGTGTGAGTGTGGGTGTGTGTGTGTGTGTGTGTGAGTGTGTGTGTGTGTGAGTGTGTGTGTGTGTGTGTGTGTGTGTGAGTGTGTGTGTGTGAGAGTGTGTGTGTGTGTGTGTGTGAGTGTGTCTGTGAGTGTGTGTGTGTGTGAGTGTGTGTGTGTGTCTGTGTGTGAGTGCGTGTGTGTGAGTGTGTCTGTGTGTGTGAGTGTGAGTGTGTGTGTGTGTCTGTGTGTGTGTGTGAGTGTGTCTGTGTGTGTGTGTGTGTGTGTGAGTGTGTCTGTGTGTGTGTGTGTGTGTGAGTGTGTGTGTATGTGAGTGTGTGTGAGTGTGTCTGTGTGTGAGTGTGTGTGTGAGTGTGTCTGTGTGTGTGTGTGTGAGTGTGTGTGAGTGTGTCTGTGTGTGTGTGTGAGTGTGTCTGTGTGTGTGTGTGAGTGTGTCTGTGTGTGAGTGTGTGTGTGTGTGAGTGTGTCTGTGTGTGTGAGTGTGTCTGTGTGTGTGTGTGTGTGAGTGTGTCTGTGTGTGTGTCTGTGTGTGTGAGTGTGTGTGTGTGTGAGTGTGTCTGTGTGTGTGTGTCTGTGTGTGAGTGTGTGTGTGTGTGTGAATGTGTCTGTGTGTGTGTCTGTGTGTCTGAGTGTGTGTGTGAGCGTGTCTGTGTGTGTGAGTGTGTCTGTGTGTGTGTGTGTGTGTGTCTGTGTGTGAGGGTGTGTGTGTGTGTGTGTGAATGTGTCTGTGTGTGTGTCTGTGAGTGTGTGTGTGAGTGTGTCTGTGTGTGTGTCTGTGTGTGTGTGTGTGTGTCTGTGAGTGTGTCTGTGTGTGTGTGTGTGTGTGTCTGAGTGCGTGTGTGAGCGTGTCTGTGTGTGTGTGTGTGTGTGTCTGTGTGTGAGGGTGTGTGTGTGTGTGTGTGTGAATGTGTCTGTGTGTGTGTCTGTGTGTGTGAGTGTGTGTGTGAGTGTGTCTGTGTGTGTGTGTGAGTGTGTCTGTGTGTGTGTCTGTGTGTGTGTGTGTGTGTGTGTGGTTTTACATTTGTAGTTACTTTGTAGAATAATTTGGACAAATAAATAAAATTAGTTTTGTTTAAAAAAAGATTGAAGTTTTCCCAAGCTGATCAATATTTGTCTTTATCACTAGATCCTAAGCTCTTTTTCATTTAACTGTTATCTCTAACTTTTATCTTGAAATCACAAGGAATCTTTGCTTGTCTCTCTTCATTGTTTTAAACACTTAACATGTCTGTAAAGAGGGTTTATTTACTAGGGGGTAACAAGTGCCGTTTCTACCACCCACCCCTCTCCCTATCTTTTCCCTATACATTGTTTTAATTCTCAAACTGACAAATCTTACACTTAAATGTGTGACCTAAATATGTGCATTATTGAGGATGGCTCTGGCTCTCTTGATGAAGTTAAACTTTTCCAGCCCTGTTCTGGAACCCCTCTCTCTGACTGACTGAATCTGACGCTTAAGGACCTTTGATTTGTTGTACTTGCACAAAGTACTGTGCTTAACATCTTGGACTCCCTACAGAGTGTTGCTGCAGAAGGTGCAGAACACGCAGAGACATCGACGGCAACAGCAGACAACACTCCTCCTCAGAAGGATTCAAAGAGCGTCATCCTGCAAAACACTAGGATCAGCACAGGGAAAACCAACACTGTGGATATCACCTTTGTGCCAAAAACGGTAGGGCTCATCACCATTTACTGCAGGTCGCTTCGATATTCTCTCACATCTGCTTGCTAAACACAAGTTATTGATTCCTGTCTGAACATGCCATTAAAAACATCCCATAAACTGCCTGTGAAATACAATTTGACCAATTTTGATACATTTTGAACTCTTTGTGGATAAACTTGTTTCCAATCCAGAAAGACTTGAACGGGGTGTTACATCATTATAATTCAACAACAGCAGCTTGTGATTAGCATTTGAATGCAGGGTAAATTCACGCATATTTTACACTCAGTTGGAGCAGCCTACCTTGCGGAATGTGTAGCGGCAAGTGAGGAAAAACAAGTCTGTTGATCCATTTGTTGAGTCCGTTCCAAAAATCAGTTTTCTCTCCTGTGCTCATGACTTAATAACAGGTGAAAAAAGGTTTTTCCAGGATAATCTTTCTGTTGAAGCATTTGTTGTTGTAAAACTTAGTGAGACAGTCTTTACCAGGCAAAACAAAACAACACGCTCCAATACGATCTCTGCAAAAGTCCTCAGGCCGTTCTCTGCCGCACACGTCCCTCCAGGTCCCGGCCTACTGCAAGAGCCCAGAACCAGGTTATCAGCACGCTTATAGTGTGACTGAGTACCTGATTCAAGCTGTCAGATCTCCAGCTGAGACACTCCCATCTCTCCCCCAGCAGCCGGCACCGTAACCACACCCCACTGCTGCATACTTATTTCAGCCACAAGAGGCTGAAGTGCATTCATGAGTTTTAATTTCTCCATGCACTCTAAACACAAGTTAATATATTGTGTTTTAGCAAGTTATGCATCATTACTGTCATGTTTATCTTTTGGCTACAAATGTATTTTAATCAGCCCTAAACTTTAGCAACAACACAATTCACCGTAGAAAAATTATAATTTTTTTCACCTGGCAAAACTTTTAAGGATATTAGGACGATTATCCTGGCAAAACCGTTTAAATTGAAATTAGAAAATGGATCACCAAAATTTTGTCACTTGCCTCTCAGGCCTTCCGTACGGCCTCCTCACTAAACATGTAAGTCATGGTCACTCTTGCACACTCCTTCAGTGTTCCCACCAGTGCACCTCAGTTCAGTACTGAGCACATCTCTTATCATATCTTCTTTTGACTTGTCTGTCTCAGGTTTGGGGGAAGCCGCCCACCACCAGCCAGCTGATGTCAAAGATAGAGACACGGAAGCGATTATCCCTCGAGTTGGACTTTGACGACTTCATGATGCCTTTCAGCCAGAACATCCAGAGGAAAACGCTGGAGCCGGCAATAACCACAGACTACACTGAAAGGAGATTAGGCAGCAAGAGACACTCAGACATTTTGGAATCATAGTCTGTTACCTGAGCTGGTTGGCCACATGTGACAATTATACACATTGGATTTACTTTGGAATAATACATTTTCATCACAGCTGCTTTAATAGGACATCATGTTACTAAAAATCTTTAGTATCAGAACAATGTCAATACATAGTCAGAAACTGTTAGAAGGACAGTGCATGTAACTTCATCACGCTAACTTACCAAATGAAGAGCTGCTTTTATTACTAATCAAACGACAAAGTCATGAACATGATAAGAATGTGAATACTCTCTTAAAAATAAAGATATTTCTTATGTACACACCATCCAGTGCTGTGTATCCACAACACTAAGACATGTGCACATGCATACAGAATTGGTAGCTACTGTACTTACTCTGTCTAGAATCTCATGACCCTGAAAGTTAGAAGGATGTAGCAGGTTCACAGTTTTCCAAGTCTATCTTAGACTTGTCAGGTTTTTCACACTGTAATTATTCCTCCTGTTCATACTGGACATTAAAACACTTCATTTGACTAACTCAGAACAAGGACTGTATATTTTGGCCCCCACCACATGCAGGGATATCTTAATGACCGAGAGGAATGATTAAAGCAAGCACAACCCGTTACAATGTTCATATGGGCACCTTGTTTTAAGACAGACGTGAAACATTGAAATATCCCGATAGGTCCACTAAAGTAAAACCTTAATCACATTACACTTGGTCAGCGCCACTTACTCAGTTAGATGGAAATCATATGAGGTATCCAACAGTTTTAGTGTTGCAGGCTGTAACTTAATTAAAACTGGGAGCAGAGAAGAGGGGCACAACTCTGCTCTAAGTTCATACTGCAGTTAGAAGTCGTTTAAAATCCTCCCCTGACTGCAGTGGCTGGAGCTCCATGCGACATGTACAGTCTGTTAGAAGTGTCAGGAGGAAGCTGCGGAGGAGAGGAGGGGACAGAGGCGGCTGGCTCATATAATGAATAACTTCTCGCTCTTTATTTCTTTCTTTTCTTCTTTCTTTCATGTACTGCAGTCACACAAAAGAAACACATTTACTCAACACATTATGGTATACTTGTATTTGTAACATTTCAACAGCTTATTAGTTGAGATTCAGCCATTCAACTGTTTTGCTTTGTCTGTAGATGTTTAACAGATTATCGATAGAGTATTTGTGTATATGTGACAATTCATGAACATACCTACACATTCTCAGAATATTTTAGTTGGACTTGAACTACCAACTCAACCTATGCTTACCTGTATTTGTATAGAATAGGTTGAGTGAGTAGTTGAAGTACATGCAGGTATGTTCATGAATTGTCACATATACTCTTTAAATAAACTGTTAAACATCTACAGACAAATCAAAACAGTTGAGTTGTTGAATATCAACTAATAAGCAGCTGAAATGTTTCAAATACTTTATACTATGTAGTCGGACTATCCAAACAAACTCTTACTGTTAATGCAGCCAGACACTCGTTCAGTTTAGTTCTCGTTTTGCCTGCTTAATGCTTTTGTATATTTTTTTTTTGTATATTGAAAATAACTGCTCTCCAGCCAGATGCAGTTCCATGTTGAAGCCAGCGTGTGGCGCTGTTTGGCAATTTAGCATTGCAGGGGTTTGGTTGTTTATTAAACTGGGAGAACATAAAACTTGGACGGAGCTCTTGTGTTTCTAGCACAGAAAGACATCAAAATGGCAGCTATGTGGATGTACTGTTCTGATGTTAGCCACTCAGGCTGCTTTGAAACAGGAATCTGCATCTCACATATTAATGAAAAGAGGACATGATTATAAAATGGCTAAGAAAAAACCTTAATCCTCCATGTGTTATCTTTGCCTTGATGAACTGATTACATGATGGGCTTTTGGGTGGCTGACTAACAGGTCATATGTTAGTTGTTGATGTCTATATCAGGAATCATCTGAGAAAATAGACATGCTTTTCTCTGTTAAATGTCGCATTGATGCACACTCCCATCATCACCACCACCATCACCAGACACAATTAGATTGCAGTGTCCTCAAGGTCCATGGGGACGCAGTTATATAATCGAATATACGGATGGAGGGGGGGAGTTCGTAATACAGGGCCTGGATTGTTTAAATATACAGTCACAATACCGGTGATGACAAGGAATTGAAGAGGGAGGCAATAGATGAGAGTGGTGAGAGAGAGGCAGAGGAGGAGAGAGGAATGGAAGAGGCACGCACATATTTAATGATATACAGAAAGAGAAACCGAGACAGTGAGTGGAGAGTGAAAGGCATCCCTGGAAGCCCCAGCAGCATCATTCATAGCGAGGTGAGAGAGACGAAGGACGGAGAGCACTGACAGCGAGGGAAGGGAAGCCGAAAGGACATGAGGAGAGGGGCGAGGGGGAGGGAGATGGAGAAAGAGCGGCGGCGGGTGACTCAGAAGACGGGGAGGGAACACAGCGGAGGAGGAGTGGGCGGGAGGAGAAGATGAGGGCTTTTCTAGCACGATAAGTGGTTCACAGGTTAGAGGGAGTAAACATGGCTGCTGGCTCTGATTGTTGGCCGTGACGCAGTGTGTCTGTCAGGGTGTCGGCCTTATATGGTCTTGCAGTATGTGTGCATAGTGTTGTACGAACATGTGTCTATCTTAAAGACTATGGAGATATATGTGTCTGTTTACATATAGGAATGCTTGTTTGATTCAGGGTGTTATTTAAGGCTCTACTATAGACAGATATTAGTTTTACGTGACCATACTATGTTTATGTATGTGTGTGTGTGTGTTTGTATTGTACCCCTTTGCATGTGTGTGTAGGCCTGTGTGGAAGTTTACATTGTTCAGGCTCTGCTGTGCCTCATGTGAGGAAAATTGCAGCGTGTGTTTTATCCGTCTGTGTGACTTTATAAACATGATTTTTTTTCCATCATTTTTTTCCTTTTCATCCTCTCCTCTCCTCTCGTGATTCCCTTCACCTCTTCTCTCCTCTCGTCTTCTCTCTTGATTCCACTCCTCACCCCCCCCTTTGCTGAGTATCAGTCTGAGCTCACATCATGTGTTGCTGCCAGTAGCACTGCAGTCTCCCAGCTCTGGTCCTGCACTGCTTACTCAGCACACCAACCCTTCACTTCCCTAAACAACCCACCACACACACACACACACACACACACACACACACACACAGTATATTATCACTATTTACCACATTATAGTATGTTATTCTTACAATCTATTATATAGTTATGCATGCTCACACGTGCATATAATCCAACAATTTCAAACTGTATGCAAAAAAATAATCACATGCTTACACAAATACTGAAATATGCACAGATGTACTGGCAGTACTGTCTATTTCAATGATCGAAATACACTGACTAGCTAATTGTATTGGATCACAATAGATTTCACTGCCACTAGGGACTAAAATAAATATAAATATATAGTTAAAGATCTAAAAAGTGAATCTTAAAATTGTGGCTCAAAACAGAATAAAAAGTCTATTTATGACAGTTTCTGGCGGACAACCACAACTCTGACTAAAACTAATAGTCTCAAGTCTAATGTAGACAGACATAACACACACACATACTTTACATACATCACACTGAACATAAATAATGTATATTACTATATTAAGTATATATTAAGTTTCCCATGTAACCTAAATCTCAGTACTGCACTAGGAAAACTATAATTTGGTAGACAGCTTTTAAATGTTTTATTAAATTAATGATAATGAATACAGCACACTTACATTACTTAGAAGATAAGGTAGAATAAAATAAATTCACAATATCAAGTTTAAAGAAAATGCATTTCCTGTAATTTCCCGCTGAGATGGATAAGTTGCTCATATTGTTTCTGTTTCCCTGAAGAGCCAAGAACTGTAAACACAGCAGGAGCAGTAGCAGGAGTCTGGAAATGCTGTGTCTAGTGAAACAATGGAGGCATTGCACTGATCCTGTTTATCATCCATTATTGATGAGAGAGTCATGTTTCACACCAGCCTGACTGACTATATGTAACACAACAGGACCTTGTGTGTGTGTGTGTGTGTGTGTGTGTGTGTGTGTGTGTGTGCGCACGTACGTGTGTAAGCATTTTTCTGCGTGTATGTTGCAGTGATTCATCATTCATTAGTGCAGCCTTGGCAGTGTCATAGATCTCTTCAGCTTTCCAAGCTATAGATTCCAATTTGCTGCAGGCCTGGGCCTTTCATTATGAGAATATTGATTTGAAATTCATAGTGAGACCAATATTGCTGGGTGGTAAACAGAGGACTGGGTCTTGGCTAACAAGGTAAGGTAAACAGAGCCATTCCTGGGAAAAAAAAGTCAAAAACAGTAAATAAATAAAAATAAATACCTGGCAGGATAGTTTACACCTGCGGTATTTTACTGTACTTCCTTCGTAAAACTGGGAATGGAAAATGTGTATATTATAAAAGATCAGAAAACATTTCCGTCTGTTCTTCTATAGAGTTACCAAAGACATGTTCTGTAAATAGGAATCGAACCCACAACACTGTCGAGTTTAGAGTGATTTTAAAACAGATTCCACGATCAGCATAATGAATATACTTAGTATCTAGGTTTAGATACTGAACCCTCTGATGTTGGAATGTACTGTGCTGTTTCAGTAAAGGACACATTGGCTTTACTTTGCCTCTTTTCTTTAAATGATAGGAATAGAAGCTTCCACTGGCCTCAAAACAGCTCATTAGTGTTGCTGGCAGTGATGATAAAAACCAGAGGGGTGCCATTAGCCTGAAACCACCATACTTTTCTGCCCCATTTTACCTTTCAGTGTAGAATTATTACATAGTTTTAGTCTGCAATATCTTTGTACAGCATCATTATCTTAGAACAAAGTTAACACAAACATGTCAAAGAAACACATCAATAGATACTCAGTTTCACTTTCTGTAAAATGATACACATATGTTCATCTCCTTTTTAGCCATTTCATCATGAAAAAAAAAGAAAATATATTCTAGTATTCAAAGTAATGACCATACAGACATATGTTATGCATGAGGACACTTTCAATTATTGTCCAAACTTTAAACTTCAAGCAAACATTTATTTTGCAATCCTGAGGACATATTAGGTAAATTTTATTTTAACAAATAAATATTCAGTTACTTCAAATAATCTAATTATCGATCGTGATAGTATGTGTTCATTTGTTTGAATAAGCCACAGGACTGGATTTATACATTTATAATTATAGGTAACGTAATGTTGAGCAGCAAATAACTTGTACTACCGTGTTACCTTGAGTTATTGGTGGGGGTCGTGTGGTTTGGACGTGATACAATGTGTTAAATATATGCTCAGTAGGCTCCTTATTTGTATTTACGATAAGAGCGATAACACAATACACTGTGCAATATAATACGGTAGAAATGGAGGATTTTGAATCCTCTTTTAATGGTCACACACATACACAGCACCGCACACACAGGGAAATTTAGACTCTGCGTTTAACCCATCCTAGCATTAGGAGCAGTGGGTAGCTACTATACAGCGCCTGTGAGCAGCGAGGGGGTACAGTGTCTTGCTCAAGAGCACCTCAGAAGTGAACTGGTGCCTCTCAAAGTACCAGTCCACACTCCGTACTGGGTCCGTTTACTGACTTGAACAGTCAAACTCCCTACGGACTGAGCTACTGCCGCCCAGTGGGATCCATCCAGTGAGGAAATATAATCTCTCCACCGAGTCCTGGGTCTTCCCCGGGGTCTCTTCCCAGCTAGACGTGCCTGGAACAACTCCCTAGGGAGGCGGCCAGGTGGCATCCTTACTAGATCCCCGAACCACCTCAACTGGCTCCTTTCAACGCAAAGGAGCAACAGCTCTACTCCGAATCTCTCACGGATGGCTGAGCTTCTCACCCTATCTCTAAGGGAGTAGCTAGCCACCCGTCTGAGAAAACCCATTTTGGCCGCTTGTACCTGTGATCTCGTTCTTTCGGTCATGACCCAGCCTTCATGACCATAGGTGAGGGTAGGAACGAAGATCGCCCGGAAGATCGAGAGCTTTGCCTTCTGGCTCAGCTCTCTTTTCGTCACAACGGTGCGGTAAAGCGAATGTAATACCGCCCCCGCTGCTCCGATTCTCCGGCCGATCTCTAGCTCCATCGTGCCCTCACTCGCGAACAAGACCCCGAGGTACTTGAACACCTTCACTTGGGGTAAGGGCTCATTCCCTACCCGGAGTAGGCAATCCACCGGTTTCCTGCTGAGAGCCATGGCCATGTGATCCAGTGACTGCTGAAGGTCACAGACCGATGACGCCATTAGGACCACATCATCTGCAAAAAGCAGCGATGAGATCCTCAGGCCACCGAACTGCAACCCCTCTCCTCCACGACTACGCCTCGATATCCTGTCCATGAAAATTACAAACAGGATTGGTGATAAAGTGCAGCCCTGGCGGAGGCCAACATTCACTGGGAACGCGTACAGGGATTGGATGGCCCTCAGACATAAAACAGAAAAAGAAAGCTCCATGGCTTAATTTACAAATCTGCAAACTAAACCAAAAGTCGAGAAATCTTGAAAGTAAATGCCGTTCCACTGGTTAGATCATCTTAAAACGTATAAGAAGGCTCTCCGTAATGCCAGAGCAGCTTATTACTCTTCCTTAATAGAAGAAAATAAGAAAAACCCCAGGTTTCTTTTCAGCACTGTAGCCACTGTATGTTTCATTAGGAATTGATAGGTTGTGCTTTAAGGGGGGGAGTGTTACGGCCACGGCCTTATTTATCTGCGGGGGATTACTTTGTGGATGCATGCACCTTGTGTCCATATTTAGGTATACAGATTTGGATGTGTGACTGCCGCCCGCTTGATTGGCTGCGGCGACACCTCCTCCTCCCTCCTTGATGAAGACCGGCTGTGATTGGTGTGCACCTGTTCCGGCTCTCCAATCCGATACGCACTGGAGAGACCGGTGACTACAAATGCCAAGCCAGCTTGACAGTCGGGGCTGCTGGTGTTGTCAGCCAGATGCCTCGTACTTGTGTGGATACTAGATTCCGTGTATCGTATATTGTTGGTTGAAATTCTGTGTACTGTATCCTAGGTGTTGGAACTAGGTTTATCTTTGGCGTTAATTGATTAGAAGTTTGCAGCGTTTTCTGTTAGACTTTAGGGTGCCCCGGTGCTGTTTTATGTGTTCTTTTGTTGTCAAGTTTTCACCCAGAGTTTGTTTTGTAAGTTTGGCTTTTATGACTTATTTGCTCTTGTGTTAAGAGCCCTCCTTTTGTTCTTTGTGGTGTCGTTAAAAGCAATTGTTTGTCAAATTGTCCACCATATTTAATAAATATATCTTATTTTGCCATCAACATCTGGTGTATGTTATTCCCTTTTCCCTCGCCGAGCCGGGGTCGTAACACTGAGAGCCACAGCTCTACAGAGCCTTCTATTCCTATATCTCTCAGTAGTGACGACTTCATGAGCTTCTTTAACGATAAAATTATAATTATTAAAGACAAAATTAATCTCCTCCTGACCTCAATTGGTAATAACTTAACTTCAACCTCCGGAATTTTAAAAACATTAGTAACTCCTGAAATATATCTAGACTGTTTTACTCCAATCAACCTTAACCAACTAACTTCAACAATCTCATCGTCTAAGCCATCAACCTGTCTTTTAGACCCGATTCCAACTAAACTGTTTAAAGAAGTTTTACCCTTAATTAACACCTCGTTATTAAATATGATCAACCTGTCCCTATTATCTCGCTACGTACCACAATCCTTTAAAGTAGCTGTAATAAAACCACTTCTTAAAAAGCCTAGTCTTGATCCAGAGGTTTTAGCCAACTATAGGCCAATATCTAACCTTCCCTTTCTCGCTAAGATCCTTGAGAAAGCAGTTGTAAAACAGTTATGTGATTTTTTACATAATAATAGTTTATTTGAGGTTTTTAAATCTGGATTTAGAGTTCATCAAAGCACAGAGACGGCACTGGTGAAAGTTACCAATGACCTTCTATTGGCATCAGACAAAGGACTTGTCTCTGTTCTTGTCTTGTTAGACCTCAGTGCTGCTTTCGACACTGTTGATCATGACATTCTACTACAGAGACTGGAATATTGTGTTGGCATAAAAGGAACCGCACTAAGCTGATTCAAGTCCTATTTATCTGAGCGATCTCAATTTGTATGTGTTAACGATAAATCCTCCATGACAGCCAAAGTCAGTCTTGGAGTTCCGCAGGGTTCTGTACTTGGACCGATTCTATTCACCTTATATATGCTTCCTTTGGGCCATATTATAAGGAACCACTCTATAAACTTTCATTGCTATGCGGATGATACCCAATTCTATCTATCAATTAAACCAGATGAAACCAATCAATTGTCTAAACTTCAAGCATGCCTTAAGGACATAAAAACTTGGATGTCTAGCAACTTCTTGATGTTAAACAAAGACAAAACTGAAGTTATTATACTTGGCCCTAAACGCCTCCAAAACGCATTTTCTAATGACATAGAAGCTCTGGATGGCATTAATTTGGCCTCCAGCACCACTGTAAGGAATCTTGGCGTCATCTTTGATCCGGATCTGTCGTTTAACTCCCACATAAAACAAATCTCAAGGACTGCCTTCTTTCATCTACGTAACATTGCAAAAATAAGACACATCCTGTCTCAAAATTATGCAGAAAAACTAGTCCATGCATTTGTTACTTCAAGGCTGGATTACTGCAACTCATTGTTATCAGGTTGTCCCAAAAAGTCGCTTAAGACTCTTCAGTTGATCCAAAATGCAGACACACTCCACATTTATGAGTAGGCTAAAGACTTTCCTTTTTGATAAAGCTTATAGTTAGGGCTGGCTCAGGTTTGCCCTGGATCAGCCCCTAGTTATGCTGCTATAGGCTTAGACTGCCGGGGGACACCTCCCTGCTCTCTTCCTTCTCTTCCTCTCTCCTCCCCTCCCTCTCTTCATCTCACTCTCTATATGTATGCATTTATATAAATATATGTTACTAACTCATCATCCGGGGTATCATCCCCGGAGTTTCTGTGTCTCATGTGGCAGGTTGCCACTGATAAAGTTTACATCAGGATCAGAAATCGTGGGTTAGGGTTAGCAACAGGTGTGGGAGAAGAGCCAAGACTGTGCGTAGAGGTAAGCCCCACCAGATCCAACTGGTTGCGCTCCACCTCCCGCACTAGTTCCGGCTCCTTTCCCCACAGAGAGGTGACGTTCCAAGTCCCCAGAGCCAGCCTCTGCTGCCCGGATCTGGTCCGTCGAGGTCCCTGACCATCACTGCCACCCATGTGACAGCGCACCCGACCCCAGCGGTTCTTCCTGTGAGTGGTGGGCCCACAGGATTGATGGATGGGAGGCAGCACGTAGCCTCTTTGGGCTGTGCCCGACCGGGTTCCGTGGCTCCAGGCGGGGGCCCCGGGCTTCCTCCGGGCAGGGTCTCTCCTTCTCTTTCCCTTTTTTTCATGAGGTCGTTTTGAACCATTCTTAGTCCGGCCCCTCGCCTGAGACCAATTTGACTTGGGAGACCCTACCAGGAGCACAAGGCTCCAGACAACACAGCTCTCAGGTTCATAGGGACACACAAACCTTTCCACCACGGTAAGGTGATGGTTCCTGGAGAGGTGTCGCGCTTATCAATAAATAATGTTGACATCACACTGGGGATGTCAACATTATTTATTGATAAGCGCGACAACACAAGCACTTTTTCACAATGTTTTCCAAAGGTTGGGCTCATGCCTGGAGCTCTGCAGCACAATACTATTTCCCATTTGGCCACAAGAAAACAAAATAATACAAGCAGGTTTAAAGTATTCTTTCCTTTTTATTAACCGTCACTTGTTATTAACATTTTTGCTATTGGTGTCTATAAAGTCTTAAACTGAACAGAAACACAGCAATAGTTTGATTAATTGGAATTTATAATATTAGTAAACACTAGTTGTGATATTATTGACAAAGTGTTAAAATGCTCCTACAGGCTGCAACTGTCACGTCTGTGCCTGAACTCGCACCTGCCACGCCCCCCTCTGTCTCCACTCACTCACCTGCACTGCATCCACAATCACCGGAATACTGATTGCCAGCACCTGTGTTCACAGCATAAAGTCTCCTCACTCCCTTCACTCTGCATCTGGCCTCGTACAAAGTGGACTAACCCCCATGGACTTCCTCCCCAGATTCTGCAACGTGATTTTCCTGCCTTTTGCCTTTTTGCCCGTCTGTCTGCCTGATCCCGGTATCGTACCGTTTTCTGTTTGCTCCGTTGGTTCTCGTTTGTTCCGAGTTCGACTCGTGTACCTTGTTTTGACGCTCCCTGTTTTGTACTTTTTAGTTCACTGTGCTTTTACGCCAGTCTCCTTATTTTCCAGTGCTTAGAGCCTGAGTATTCCTGAGTTCCTGATCCTTGTGTTCACCCCTCCCCTGTCTGTATGGTGTTTCCATCTGCTCGCTGGCTGAGCCTAATAAACTGAGTCCTGACGTCCGTGACAGAAGGCCAGATCTACAAAACGATGGATTCAGCCAGCGGAGCCACCTCCGCTTCCTCTGTCACCCCCGCTCCCACCGCCACGGGAGACCCGTTCCAGGGTCTCGTCGAGGAGATGCGTCGCGGTCTCCTCGCCGCAGTCAACACCATGCCCGCTCCAGCGCCTGCTCCTGCCCCGGTCGCCCACACCGACCGAGCCGTGCGACCGCCTCCGTTCACCGGGACCTCCTCATCTGCGTGCCGCAGATTCCTGTTCCAATGTGACCTCATCCTGGAGATGGAACCCAATCGCTACCCCACCGAGAGATCGAAGGTGGCGTTCGTCGTCTCTCTACTCCAGGGTAGAGCACTCCAGTGGGCAGAGTCCGTGTGGCAGCAAAGCGGGCCCATCACTGCTTCCTATACTGCTTTTGTGCAGCACTTCAAGGAGGTCTTCGACACACCACCAGGCGATACTTCGACGCAGGTGCGCCTTCTCCGACTTCGTCAAGGCCGTACGCCGATTTTGGAGTATACCCTGCAGTTCCGCACGCTGGGGGCCGAAAGTGGCTGGAACGAGGCGGCCCTGTTGACCGTCTTCAGGCAAGGATTAGAGCCAACCCTCCGACTCCATCTCTCCGGTTATGACGACTCGGTCGGGCTGGAACGTTTCATCCAGCTCGCCATTCGGGTCGCCAACCGCCGTGAACATTGCCTACAAGACCAGCCACTGCATACTGTCCAGTCCCGAGCGCTGCCCACCGCCCAGTTCCCTGCACCAGCCCGGTACCCCGCCTACCAGGGAGAGGAGCCCGAGCCCATGAGCGTGGACTCCCTGAGACTCACCCCTGAGGAGAGAAGCCGCCGCATCACTCAGGGCTTATGCCTTTACTGCGGAGCGCGAGGACATGTCGTGGTGACATGTCCTCTACGACCCCCACAAGCCCGGGTGAGTGCGTTTCAAGAAGATGTCTTTGTCTGTAAACCTCTGTTGGTCCCGGTAACCCTGACTACTCCCTCTGGTTCCTTTCCAGCCAAGGCTCTCATCGACTCGGGGTCCGCCGGCAACTTCATCTCCGGGGCTCTCTGCCAGCAGATAGGTCTGCCTAAGTCCTCGAGCCCCACTTCGTTCTCTGTCCACACCATCACTGGTCGCCCCCTCACTAAGCAAGTACGGCACCTCTCCTCTCCAGTCCTGCTCGAAGTCGGCCTTTTCCACAGGGAGCAGATACAATTTCTCCTACTGGAGGGGTCAACTGCTGACGTCATCCTCGGGCGACCCTGGCTGATCCTGCATTCTCCATCGCTGTGCTGGGAGACGGGAGAGGTGACTCGGTGGGGTCCGAGATGCTTCGGCCGGTGCCTGCCTGCTGTCACTCCACGCCGCACTGCTGCACGCCGCCATTCCTCACGCTACGCACCTGTTCCTGCACGTATTGGCCTGCACGCCACCTCCATCGAGAGTCCCGTCGACCAGGTCAGCCTTGACATTCCTCCTCGCTACTCCCAGTTTAAAGATGTCTTCTGCCCGCAGCGCGCAGCACACCTCCCCCCACACCGACCAGGGGACTGCTGCATTGACCTGCTGCCCGGTGAGCCTGTGCCTCATGGGAGAATCTACCCCCTCGCTTTGCCTGAGCTGAAGGCCATGGAGGAGTACGTGACTGAGGCTCTTCAGCAGGGCTACATTCGTCACTCCACCTCTCCGGCTGCTTCTAGTTTTTTCTTCGTGAAGAAGAAGAAGGACGGTGGACTTCGGTCCTGCATTGATTACCGTGGTTTAAATAAGATCACCATCAAGAATCGTTACCCTCTTCCCCTCGTTCCATCGGCTCTGGAACAACTGCAAGGAGCACAGATGTTCACGAAGCTCGACCTCCGGAGTGCATACAATCTGATCCGGATACGTGAGGGGGACGAGTGGAAGACGGACTTCATCACCCCTAGTGGCCACTACGAGTATTGCGTCATGCCCTTCGGGTTGGCCAACGCCCCTTCTGTGTTCCAGGGTTTTATGAACGAGGTGTTCCGGGAGTATTTGCATCGGTTTGTGATAGTGTACCTTGATGACATCCTGGTCTACTCTCGGAACGAGACCGAACATTCCCATCATGTGTCCCTCGTTCTTCACAAGCTCCGTGAACACCACCTCTTTGCCAACGCTGAGAAGTGCTCCTTCCACTCTGATCACATGTCTTTCCTAGGGTACAACGTCACTGCCTCCGGAATCAGTATGGACGAGGGGAAAGTGGAGGTCATCAACACCTGGACCCCACCTAAGACGGTAAAAGAGCTACAACGATTCTTGGGATTCGCCAACTTCTATCGCCGGTTCCTAAAGGGCTACAGCCAGATTACTGCTCCCCTGACCACACTTCTCCGAGGTAAGCCGAAGTCCCTGTTATGGAACCCTGAGGCAGCCGCCGCATTCGCCCTGCTGAAGAGAACCTTCATGTCCGCACCCATTCTCGCCCTGCCTGACCCCAGCATTCCGTTTCTAGTGGAAGTAGACGCCTCCAGCACGGGAGTGGGTGCGGTGCTGTCTCAGCGCTCGGGCGTTCCACCTCGTCGCCATCCATGCGCCTTTTTCTCAAAGAAGTTCACCCCGGCGGAGCTAAATTACGATATTGGGAATCGAGAGCTCCTGGCAGTAAAACTAGCGTTAGAGGAGTGGCGACACTGGCTAGAGGGGGCGCGTCATCCTTTCGTCGTGCTCACAGATCATAAGAACTTAGAGTACATACGTCAGGCACGTCGTCTGAACCCCCGACAAGCCAGGTGGGCCCTCTTCTTCACCCGATTTGATTTTACCCTCACGTACCGTCCAGGACCCAAGAACATCCAGGCGGACGCTCTCTCTCGCATCCATGACGCGCCGGAGTGCGTCGAAGAGCCGGAGGGCATCTTACCATCTCGCCTGATCGCTGCCCCGATCATATGGGCCCTGGACGAACACATCACTCAAGCCCAAGTCGATGATCCAGCTCCGCCGGGCACCCCAGCCAATAAGACATACATCCCAGCCACTCTGCGAGATCAGGTAATGGAGTCTACTCACAGCTCACTGGGCACAGGTCACCCTGGGGCCAATCAAACCCTTTCACTCCTGCAGGAACGCTTCTGGTGGCCAGGCATGGCTAAGATGGTCAGAAGGTTCGTAGCCGGATGCGCGGCATGCGCCATGGCGAAGACTCCTCGCCAGTTACCAGCCGGCAAATTACAACCTCTGCCCAGAGACCATGGTCACATCTAGACGTAGACTTCGTCACAGACCTGCCTCCATCACATGGGTTCACCTGCATTTTCATTATAGTAGATCGTTTTTCAAAATCCTGTAAACTCATCCCTTTAAAACGTATTCCCACAGCTGCCGACTCTGCCTCCGCCCTGTTTGACCATGTCTTCCGCCATTTCGGTCTACCAGAGGACGTGGTCTCGGACCGTGGACCACAGTTCATTTCCCGGTTCTGGAGAGCCTTTTTCTCGCGCCTAGGTGTGAGCCTGACGTCTGGTTACCATCCACAGACCAATGGGCAGACTGAGAGGAAAGTGCAAGAGGTCAGCCGGTATCTACGAACCTTCTGCCACAACCATCAGCACAGCTGGAGCCAGTTTCTCCCTTGGGCCGAGTACGCACAGAATTCCCTCCGTCAGGCCACTACGGGGCTCACCCCTTTCCAGTGCGTACTCGGTTACCAACCACCACTGTTTCCCTGGACGTGCGAACCTTCCACAGTCCCCGCTGTTAACCACTGGTACCAGCAGAGTGAGAGGGTCTGGAACGAGGCACATCACCACCTGCAGAGGGCAGTCCGACGCCACCAACGCCAGGCTGATGTCCGACGGGGACCTAACCCCGCTTTCTCCGTCGGGCAGAAAGTTTGGCTCTCCACCAACGACATCAGGATGCGACTACCCTCTCGCAAGTTAAGTCCTCGCTTCATTGGTCCCTTTCCCATTATCAAGCAAATAAATGCGGTCGCCTTTAAGCTCCAGTTGCCACCTCACTACCGTATACACCCAGTATTTCATGTGTCTCTCCTGAAACCGTATCACCCTCCAATCACTTCTCCCTCAGAGCCTGGCGTGAACGAACCCCCCCTGCTGCTCCTGCTGGAAGAGGGTCCCGTCTACGCCATAAGGGAGATTCTGGCGTCACGACGTCATCGAGGCCGCCTTGAATACCTCATCGATTGGGAGGGCTACGGTCCTGAGGAGAGAGCCTGGGTCCTTCGTGACGACATCTTGGACCCGGCCCTCCTCGAGGTCTTCCATCGAGACCACCCGCACCTCCCAGCACCCCGAGGTCGTGGTAGGCCGAGACGACGACTCCGACGTCGGGACCCTCGGCCCGCTGGAGCGGTCCCTGGAGGGGGGGTAATGTCACGTCTGTGCCTGAACTCGCACCTGCCACGCCCCCCTCTGTCTCCACTCACTCACCTGCACTGCATCCACAATCACAGGAATACTGATTGCCAGCACCTGTGTTCACAGCATAAAGTCTCCTCACTCCCTTCACTCCGCATCTGGCCTCGTACAAAGTGGACTAACCCCCATGGACTTCCTCCCCAGATTCTGCAACGCGATTTTCCTGCCTTTTGCCCGTCTGTCTGCCTGATCCCGGTATCGTACCGTTTTCTGTTTGCTCCGTTGGTTCTCGTTTGTTCCGAGTTCGACTCGTGTACCTTGTTTTGACGCTCCCTGTTTTGTACTTTTTAGTTCACTGTGCTTTTACGCCAGTCTCCTTATTTTCCAGTGCTTAGAGCCTGAGTATTCCTGAGTTCCTGATCCTTGTGTTCACCCCTCCCCTGTCTGTATGGTGTTTCCATCTGCTCGCTGGCTGAGCCTAATAAACTATTGTCAATTCCATCTCTGAGTCCTGACGTCCGTGACAGCAACAAGTCCATTGTTAGAGAAAAGTTTAACAGCTGATGTGATGTCTTTGTATTTGGCTGTGTTTTATACTGCAGTATCATCTGCGCCCTCCCCAAACTGTCTCCTGGAAAAAAAAGGAAAGGAGAGATGTGCTCTCACACTCCTGTTTGTTAAGGCCTCCTTGGTGGCCAATCACTCAGGCGTAGTTGGATTCCTGAGCAAGAAAGACATTCCTCAACCAGGAAACACGGTCATAAAATATGAATGTTATATAAGGAATTGTCTGCAGGGCTTTCTGATAAGCCTATAAATAATACAGATGAATGTTATGTAAAAGGGAGAAGACAACTATTAAATCCTCCTGCCATTCATGTATCAACACATGACTGGTACAACATGTACTTTCATATTCTCATCTTTTATTTTGATTGGAAGTAACATTTGCAGATGTATTATTTAAGTGCAAAAGTCTCTTCTTTTCCTTCCGTGGGCCATCTTGTGAAGTATCATGGGATATCAATGAGGAGTCTGAAGACTCTTGTGTCACTTGTGATTATTTTTCTCACTAGCATTTTTTCTACACATCACATTTAACATTCTCACTGTATTCTCTCACCGTGATGCTGCATCCATAGCTGCAATTTGCCGGGAAAGCATAAGCTGCCAAGGAAAAAACAATTAACCCAAACAGCCCTGAATATTCATATGTTCATGATGTTATCAATATGCTGCAGGGCGGAGGAGAGTCGCAGTGGGTGAAGGTTTGTTCCCTGGCAGCCTGTGGAGGATAACAAGGAGTTAAAGCAAGGAACAGAGAAGGAGGAGAGTGAGGTGACTGAAAAAGAGGTTCTGCATGGGGGTTATGGTAGGTCAAGAGAGAGGAGTGGTTGTTTTTCACACCAGACACAATAGAAGGTGAGGTGAGATTTAGCTGAATGGGGATTTTGTATATAGGTGTGTGTGTGTGTGAGCAATAGATAACACAGTGGAGAGATGAAAAGGAAAAGTGGTGGAGGGGTGTATTCCGAAAAAGTGGGCTGTCATTGCTGCGTCAGAAAATATCAAGGGGTGTCAGGGAGAGGATACTGAGCTGTCAGTGGGTTGTGGTTGGGGTGGGATTGTGAGTAATGGACGCAGCAGTGAATGGAGAAAAAAAAGGGGTGTTTTCCCAAAGCAGGGCAGCCACTGCAGAGCCTGAAGTTGAGGAGATTCTTTTGCCAGAGATTTTTTTGCCAGAGATTTGTTATGCCGCTGCTGCACCACTGAATCGATGAGGAGAGGGGAGAGGAGAGGAAAGGAGAAAGGGGAGGAGGGTCAGCCTGGTCGAGGTTGTTTCACTGCAGTGGAGGCTTTTTGTCCTCCCCCTCCTGCTTCACAGTGATAGACTCTCTCCCTCTTCTCTGCCGTCTTTCTCACTGGAGTCTCATCTATCTGTTGTTGCTTGACTCTGTCTCTTTCTGTCCTTATCCTCATTTTCCTCCAGGCGGGACTCTGCTTTCTGATACCTGGCGCCCCGCTGTCCAAAACTAATCTGGCAACCTCTGGTAGAGTTGTGTCAAAGTCTAGCTGTGTCCAGACATTGCAAGCTGGCCAAGAACTTACACTTTTCCTTAATAGCTGCATCAGCGTCTGCCAAATAGTAACTTTGCACGATTGCAGAAAACTTCTTCTTGTTGTATTTGTCTCCAATGCAACTTAAAGGGGTATGGTGTGCATATAGGGGGTGGTAGTCTTTCAGTGGGGATGCACTGATCCCATCTGTTGGATCGGTATCAGCACCGATGCTGACCTAATTGAGCATATTGGGTATTTGGCAGACGAGACATTGAATACACATTTCTGTTTGTCTCAAATTATGAGAGAGGTTACTATTGGTGACTGTCCTCCCAAGAAGAACGACATCATCAGTGGTGTAAGCAAGAGTCCCAAAACGACATTTGTTCACATTCAAATGAAGAAGCTGTCTAGCGGCCGTATTAATTATGACAGGACCAAAGGAGGAAGTCAGGTGACGTGATTACAGAGCAACAAAGTCCATGTAGGTATGTGATCAGGATATTTGGGTCAACAATACATGAAACTGTAACACGAGAGTCTGCTGTTTGTTTCCTGTTTCCAACAGCGAGTCAACATTGTTATTTTAAAGAATGAGCAACTTTGTCATCTTAACCAAGTATTTATTGTGTAATCATGACTACAAAAGTCCCCTAACCTTAAAGTGGCAACAGACACGTTTTCTTTTTCCTTTAACTTATTGCTATCAAGTATATGTTGAGTGCACAATGTAATGGCTGTAGAATAATGACACCATAAGTGTTTAAATGGGTTCCCTATAAGCCTCACTTTCACTATGCAAAGAAAATAAAGGCTTTATTTACGCCTCAAAGCCGTGGAAAACAATCCATTTTGTCCTGTACAGGGTTGCCAAATAGTTTCCATTTAAAGTAGCTAGCATTAGCTCCAAAAGTTCCAAGTCTCACAATGACGTTCTGCGGTCATTTGCATATTGGCGACATCATCGTACATTCATTTGCATAAAACTTAGTGATTATGTTGGTTACAGCAAGGGAGAGACCGCCTAGATAAGAGGGAGAAGACCCCGTGCTGTTAGCAGAAGAGCTGTGGTCTGCGATTACTCTGAGCAGCTTTAGGAATGAATTACAATATAACATATTCAAATATGTTTCTTGCTTTCTCCCTGTTGTTCTGAATAAGTTCCTAATTTGTCGCTAGTAGGCTAGTAAACTCTGAGGAAAACGGAAAGTGGTCCGGTTGTTTTTTGTGACAGCAGCGCCGACAATAATTCCTTTTAAATGTTGGGAGGGCTCCTTAAACCTGGTTGTCATTTTTGTGCCTAAACGTAACAAAACTTTGAGCATAACATGGTCAAATCATTAAACCGATTTGGAAGGCACAGACAAATGATGTCCTGTTGATACCTGGCTCAGGAGGTAGAGTGGTCGTCCACCAATCGAAGGTTTGGCGGTCCGATCCCCAGCCCCTGCGCTCAACATGTTAAAGTGTCCACGGGCAAGATACTGAACCCCCAAATTATCTACCTCCATTATATGTAAATGGGTAAATGCCTCCTTGACTTGTAAAGCGATTTGAGTGTTTGCAAAGACTGGAAAAAAGCTATATAAATGCTGTCCATTTACCATTTTATAGGGGCATCAGATCAGAAAACACAAGGCATGGACAAATGATGTACTTGTACTGTAGATATTACACCCCTTCCTACATGTGCTACAAAAGTGTTAGGCCTGTACTGGGAAATCAGAAAAAAATTAAGTTTTGAAAGCAACACGTAGTTTTATTAAGCAAGATAAAAAGAGATTTTTGAGACACATTACATCGATAGAATGTTAATGGACACTGAGGTTACATCTAATAACCGAAGTGTAAAAATGACTTCCTAAGGTCTTGTCATCACCGTGAGGTTGCCAGGCCAACAGCTGAGACTTCAGGTCAGTGCACCTGGCCAAACATCTGTCAGTTATGTAACCTCCCACAAAACCGCTTTCTGCATGAGCTGACACCGAATTGTAACCAGGAAACATTGTTTTTTTTCTTCCTCACGGTAAACAGATATTCTCCCAATCTGTAGGGGGCTGTGTATGGAAAACTCACATCTACAGCCCGGGTTCAGCCCAGGTTCCGCCCAATCTGCATAGTCAGAAAATGTTGGATGTGCTGGAAAAGGTGCTGTGCTTTATACTAGTGCTGGGCGATGTGGTCAAAACATTCTATCATGATATATGTCATTTCATATCTTCATATCTCTATAACGATATAGCAATACAGCATATTTTCTAGTTTTTCCTTTTTTTTTTACTCCTTTACTATCTAAATACTGGACAAATTAAAAGTATTGAGTATTATTACAAGAATTTGCTAAATGAACATAACTTCAAGTGGAATCATTGAGAAAAATATGCCTAGCCTGTATCACGATTGAAACGATCTAGAAAAAGATTGTGGCATCCTTACTTTCAGAGCTGTATATTCCGAGTCAGGGATTGCAGCAGGTCACATGACTTATGTTGCCCATGTGGGTCGCTGCTCACAGTCCCTTTGAAGATGAATAATCACTGCTTCGGCTTTAGCCACAATGTTTCCCATTGCTGATTCATTAAGAACGACGCATCTGTTTGAACCATAAAGAAACGTTAATCAAAGCTTAGATAATTCTGTTTAAAAACATCACATACAACACATACTTATGATGCATGCGTTTCCAATGTATTTCATATTTTGTCTGTGTTAATTTGGTGTGTATGATATGTTTCTGTGTGTTTACAGCATGAATTGTGCTTACTATATCATTTGCCAATACTATTATTAATTCATTTGGTTAACAGAACACTTAAGAGCTGCGTCCATTACTTAGTGTGTGTGTGAGAGAGAGAGAGAGAGAGAGAGAGAGAGAGAGAGAGAGAGAGAGAGAGAGAGAGAGAGAGAGAGAGAGAGAGGAGCAGGAAACCAGACCAAACATGGGCACAGGTGACTCACAGAGGATACTCAGTTTCCATAGCAACGGGCAGGTGCACACTGAGAACTAATCTAGCTTTCGATCTGCTGAGTTAAAACATTTGCATGAACATCCAATATGCACACTAACAAGAGAACAGAGCAATACACACACACACAACATGTAAAGAACCACACTGAGATACATGATGAAAAGCATGCTCAGCACAAATAATGACAAGAGCAGGGCATGTGTCATTAGTAGAGAGCATGGTGCCAGTAATGTGTGTTAACCAGGACTACGACCCTACTGACCCCACACACATCCTAGGAAACGACGTTGAAGATACAGGGGGGTGGGAGGAGGATGAAAGTGAGTTGAGAAGAAGAAGAGAGGCGGAGAAGGATGAGGCAGGAGAGTGAAATTAAAGGGAAAGTGGAGCTTGGGGAAAGGAGTGTTGATCTGTACCCCGGGGGTGAAATACACGATGAAGAGGAGGGAAAAGATATAGAGGAGGAGAGCAGTTGGAGGAGCGGGGTTAATGCTTAGTGTTAGCGGGCTGACATTTAATTATTTAAAACAAATCACAGAAGGCTGATGGAGATGTTGTTCTGCAAGTAGTTGGTCATAAACTAGAGTATTGGAAAAACTTTAATGTTGAGCTGATGGTGGCGCTAGATGAAAAGTGAAGGGATCGTCAAAGTTTGTACGCTTGTTCCTGAAGGGTACATGCATGTGTGTACCACATTTCATATTAGTCCATCCACTAGTTGTTAAGACATTTCACTCAAAACCACAAATAACAACCTCAGTAATAAAAGTTCATCGTTAGGGGGACCATGAATTTCAGTAATGAATTTAAGGCCCTGTCACACATATCCGTATGGCAGAAACGTATGCTGGTGTATATGAACATTTGTCAGAGTCCAAATACGTCCAACTTTTCATCGGATCGGATCGGAAAGGTGACGTATACAGATACGCATGTTCTTACCGTGTGCGGGCCCGCCGGCGGGCCCAGCAGGAGTTTTATTGCACAGTACACTCAAAAACAAAATCATAACTTTGAGCCCACTTACCTATAAAGCCTCATAAATATCCTCTTTTCAGCAATATTTTGAAAAAGACGCTCCTAAGGCATTGGCAGAGGTCCACACGTTCGTTTCCGGTGCGCGGGCTCTCAGCATTAGATTGACACGTCATTTGAGCCAATCGGAGCTTCGATGGGCTTTTTACAACCTTCATGAGCCAATGAGTGTCAACTTGATAAGAAAGTGCCCACCCTCTTCTTTTGTTACAGACTGACCCTGGACCAGCTCAGCGTCCTGGTGGCGCTCGCATCGTAAAGGAAATGAGCACCTTGTTCGTTTCATGTGTCACTTCCCATGGTTTGTTTTTTCAAAATAAAATTTATTTCCAAAAGAATATTTCTTATTTATTGTACAGAAATAAATACAAAAAAAACATAAGTTTATTAGAATAAAATGTCTTTATACTTCACTTACTCTGTGTGATTACTACAAACAGGGAATATGGGTATATAATAGTTTATATTTATTTATAAATAGATAAAAAGAATATTTATTAATAAATATTATAATATGTACAGTACATGTACATATTGCACAGTTGGTGTACGCCTGGTATTACTCTTAGAAAAACCTGTCTAATAAATTAAGTTTTTATCCCTTTTTATCTGAAATTTGGTGGTGAACTTGATAACACTTGGTTCTATGTTTCTATTGTGTATTTCAGGTCTGGACTACCAGCTATACCTATCTTCAGATATCTCTTTCAACAAAGAAATTCTGGCGGAGTGTATTTTCTTCAAATTCAGTATATTCAGACCACTATTACTCAGTGACAGAAGCACTTGGAGTGATTCTTCACTGTTTTGCAAGAACAATAAGAGAGTTATCTTTTGAATGAGACCAAAATCATGCAGCTGGTGCAAATGGTTGAAGAGCAGCTTTCAATTTACTTTGGGTATGTCGTTTGTAGGTATTTTCGGGTAAATTCGCCCACCTTCTAAGAGGCTAACCTATTGATAGAGTATCACTTACCTATACAAAATGTATCAGACGAATACCCAACGAATGCATAATGTATACAAAAATATGGCATATGCATTTATATATATACAACATTTGAGTAACTTTTTTCACAACTTTGATGCACAGTTGCAGATGAAGATTAAGCTACACTAATATTATTGTTATTATACTATTTGTAGAATTAGATTCCAGTGGTGGCTGGGTAGGATTGTTTCCAACTTGCGTGATCCAAACGTGTCCAATAACTCCAGAGAGTTCAAAAGTTCAAACTTATTGAACAATTATAGATAATCGATAATCATTTCCACAATATTCAACGCATATTTGTGGACCCTTTGAAAAATTACATTTTTATTCTGTCTATCAGAAGAATCACTTTATTAAAATCAAGGATTTTGTTTAGGAGTGTTTTTCTTTTTTTTTAGGGTGATTAAATCATAAAATATGATAATCCATGCTTCATTCAAAAACTTGGCTTCGGGTGTAATAAAAAAATATTTTTGTTACAGTCCTACTTATTTAGCCTGTCTGGATACAGAGCTCATTGCATTTCTCTGCTAACCACTTCAACCCGAGTTATGCAGCTGAACAATCTCAGCTGTTCAACACACATTTATGTGCAATTTTATATACGCTCACATGCACATATGGGAGCTTGAAAGAACGCACATTTTCAGTGGAGTTCAGTCGGCAGTAATGTGCCACTTCCTATGAGTTAGCCAGGAGGGACGTTAGATTCTGGGCCAGTGCACCCTCATAACTTTTGTTCTGTCCTTCCATTTTACTCTCCTGTTCTCTATTATATTGTTACATTACCTCACCTTATGTTACATTACCTTGTCTTGTGTTACTTTATGTGACACTACCCAGGGTTTGTGTATGTTTTGTTGTAAAAGATCAGGATACTTGATAACTTACATAACCTTCTGTTGCATCATGTGGTGCTCTGTCTTTCGGCTGTGTCCGGCTGCTTGGCCCCCTGCTCGTCTGTTCTTCCCTGCTCTGTAATACTCAGCTGTTTACACACAAAGCTTCTTACTTATTTTGCTCTGTTTTGTTGATTCACAAAGTCTGCTACAAAAGCAAGAAAAAAGACAAAAGGAAGGAGTAGAGGAATCAGAAATGAGATGAAAACAAAGTGAAAAAGAAAAAAGAAAAGACAAGGATATTAAAGACGAGTCCGATGAGGTGTAGAGCTGCGGGTCGATGTGAATCGATTCTCCCTCTGACAACCATCCTCACCATCGGATACAAGACCTTCAGTCTCACACTTATCAATGTCGCCACTCACTCCCAAACTATCAATACCTCAATTATCAGATTCAATATCACTCTCCCCAGTGGGCTGCATGAGACTGAAAGCTTTCCTTCATGCACATCTTTGTTGATGTGCGTTCGCTCACAGTTCAGCGCTCTGTAAAGACACAACAATGCAATAGCAAGTACGTCCTGATGAGAGGAAATGCAGGGATAATCTGAGATAGTTATACTTTAAGTTTCTGATTGTTATGACTCGGACACAGGGAAGGAAGACTCAAACGCACAACTCCAGACACAAATATAAAGTGTAAAAAAACCAATACTTTACTTCCATAAATCAGAATATCAACTCAAAGCACACACTATGAGGATATACAAACTTCTCAGATAAATAATACTTCTTGATACCCTGGTACGTTGCACATGATATGACAAGACGATCTGGCACAAGACAAGTGAAGACAGGAGTGTTTATACCAGAGGTGAGTGGGAACAGATGGAAACAATCAGGGGCGGGGCAGACGCTGACGATGGCGGGAAACCACACAAAGACAGGAAGTAAAGGGATCAGGATTGAGAAACAAGAGGTAGGTACAAAATAAAACAGGAAGTGACAAGACAACATGAAAAACTCAACAAACTCGACGAGGTATGACTGATAACACTTAAGCTCTCATGCTTGTGTTAAGTTTTAAATGGAAGTCTATTTAGCTACATAGCTTTTAATTTGATAATTTTACATTGTTGTATTGATTCTTTTAGTATACGATCTGAGAACTTCTTACACTACTGTCAAAAATCTGCTGTTATTCATGTTACAAAATGTACTTTTTATTGCATTTAGTCAAGCAAGACATACACAGCTTTTGGAAATTAGATTTTAACAATGATGGAAGAAATGTTCTGTCCTGCAGTCAAAATGTTACTTAATTAAATGTATCATCAGCTAAATGAAAAAGTATCAAAAGTAAAAGTAGTTATAAAGCAGAGAATGTTTTCCTGTGAGAAGATTATATTATTGGATTATTTTCACTGATGCATTACTGTGTATTAGGGGAGTCGCGATATATATTAAAATAACCGTGGTATTTAAAAAATAAATATTCATATGTTAAAATTCACATATGATAATATCGTGTAAGTAATCCAGCAGCTGTTAAATCATTTTAGTTTCTTTACATTATCACTTTCTCTCCCTCCCAATACTCCAATCAAACAAAGTTAAAGATGAATTTGACTGCAAGCATTATTTTTATTATCATTTTATTTTTTTATGTCCAACATATATCGCGATAATATTGTTATTGTGAATTATTTTGGCCACACTCTGATATTGTGACAGCCCTAATGTGTCTGCAGCATTTTAATGTTGTAAACTGGTCAAAGTGGAGCCTTAACTACCTAATCAGTAGTTTATTCTATAAATACAAATCCTATTTTATAGGCTGAGCATATATTGTGTGCTGAATATCTTTTATGAGCAAATAAACTTAAGCTGTTAAATAAATGTTGTGGAGTAAAAGGCACAATATTTCAAATGTAGTGAGGTTGAAGTATAAAGAAACAGAAAATAGAAGTACTCAAGTACTTTTCACATTACTTAGTTTCCACTGGACACAAACAAAAACAGAAACCAAGATACATTTAATTGCACTCACTGTAACCTTAATCAGATGGAACATTTCAACACGTCAGCCAAATCATATGAGATGCACTGTCGTGACAAGCTCTCCAGAGACTGATGAAAAGAGGTCTGATAGTGCGTTTGGTACAATGACTAAGGACTGAAATTTGAGGGAGAGAGAGGCAGAGAGGCACATTTTAATGCTGAGTCACAGCAAGGCTGCTGCAGCACCCTCCCCCACACAGAACCACAGGTTGGCTGACTGGCTTTATCCCTCATCCTGCCCTCTTTCTCTCTTCCTACACACACACATATACACACACAACCCCCTTTCTGTACATCCCATGGAGTGTATTCCATCTCTGCTCTTCAAGCACTTCCTCATCTTTAATGTCATACTTTTGTCTCGGTCAGTTTTGTCCTCTCCGGATCTTTCACACCTCTCACTCTGCTTTTAGCCTGTGCCCATTGTTTTTCCGCCTCGTCACTCTTTTCACAGTTTACCCTCCACCCTACCCTCCAGCCTCCCACTTTCACTGTGAAGTTTAATTAACAATGAAATCAGTCAGAGAGGGAGAAGGGAGATCAGTGTGTGCAAGCTTGTCTGCTACAGGGTTGATAATGCATTGGCTAATCTTCTCCTCCACTTGCTGTGTTTTGCTCTTTGACTGTGAGACAAAGCACAGCTAAAGCCAAGCTCTCCATTCCCTGAGTTCCCCAGACACTTCACACACACACGCACACGCACACGCACACGCACACACACACACACACACACACACACACACACACACACACACACACACACACACACACACACACACACACACACACACGTGTAACACATGCACACACCCCTACCTGCAAATAAGGCTGACTTCAAAGGCCTCTTCTAAAAAGTTAGTCATTCTCTTTAATCTCGGCAAAAATCGAAAATGCAGCAAGCTTTAATTGATGAACAGAAAAAGAAAGTGAAGCAAGGATGTGTTTATTCTCTCAGTTTATTTGTACTCTTCTGAATAAAATAAAAAACATCTCTTCAGGCATCATATTATACTCACATGCTAAATGACTGTGACCAACTCACTCATATATCCACAGAACTAAGAATCTGCCATTTTAAGACTATAGAATTCAATCTGGAGGCTCTCTGTGGAGGATAAAGTGTGAGCGATAAGTAGCAGCAGTGCCAGAGGGATGTGTCCTGCAATAAGCTCACAATGCCTTGTTCAGACTGCTGATAACCCTGTTATACAAAAAAATATATTAATTTGAAGTTCTCACAGTATTAATAGAATAGCATTTAAAATGGGATTAACCTGAATCAAGTCTGAGTAATATTCTCTCACAGATCTGGTGCTCTGGGAGAAAGAAAAGACAGATTTTATATAATATACACTGGTACACTGGTAACATTAAAAATCTAAAGAATGAACATGTGCATGATTGAATAAAAAATATATATAATCCATTGCAGAATGCAGAACAAAGAACACGTTAGACTTAGAGTTAAAGATGGCCCCGGACCTCAAGGGGCCCCGGAAGCTCCCGGTTCACTGCATATCAGAGGCCTTTGGTACTTTGATTAACTGCAAATGTGTTATGTAATCAACACAAATAGTCTTTCCCAATCATTATATAAGGGCCCTGTGTCAAAATCTAAATGTATTACTTCAATGACTTAAATTTATACTGTGTGCACATAAAGCATGTCCCCAAATAAAGTTGTGTGTAATCAAATTGCCACGTTATAACTAACACAAATAACTAACAGCCTATTGACTGGGGGTTCAATAAGGTCCAAACAGCGAACTAGTAGGTCAGTCTGACCATGCATATAGACACACAATTAAAATACTTGTTTTTGAACACTGTTTTTATGGTGAAAGGATTACTGTCAATATAATGAAGATGAAAACACTGTGTAAAACCTGCAAATAAACTGGATTTTATTGCACAATTCATCTTTTTATTTGTACATTTATGTTTTTGTTAATTAATTCTTTATTGAATGTATTCAAGAGTTTCTTATATAATTGAACAGCTGTGATTATTCATCTTGACCTAAAGAGCTGTTAACTGTAAAATAATTTGGATGGGTTTTAGTGAAGAGTTTTAGTGTCTCTCTCAAATACATTTTCCCCCTTATAATATAATATTCCCAGTATATACTCTCACTGACAATGCTTCTTGTCATTTTGTGGAATAACAATGAATAAATAAATCTGAAACTAAATAAATCCTTTAATCCAACCCTCAGTTGAAC
The DNA here is from genome assembly GCF_900634415.1 of Cottoperca gobio. Taxonomy (NCBI): domain Eukaryota; kingdom Metazoa; phylum Chordata; class Actinopteri; order Perciformes; family Bovichtidae; genus Cottoperca; species Cottoperca gobio. Next base: position 17,227,568 of record NC_041378.1, on the reverse strand, counting down.
CACAAAATACATGATCAGTCTGCCAGTCTGCCTGTCAGTCTTCCTGTCTGTCAGTCTGCCAGTATGCCTGTCTGTCAGTCTGCCTGTCGTTTTGCCTGTCTGTCAGCATGCCTGTCTGTCAGTCTGCCTGTCAGTCTGCCTATCTGTCAGTCTTCCTGTCTGTCAGTCTGCCAGTTTGTCAGTATGCCTGTCTGTCAGTCTGCCTGTCAGTATGCCTGTCTGTCAGTCTGCCTGTTAGTCTGCCAGTCTGTCAGTCTGCCTATCTGTCAGTCTGCCTGTCTGTCAGTCTGCCTGTCAGTATGCCTGTCTGTCAGTCTGCCTGTCAGTCTTCCTGTCTGTCAGTCTGCCTATCTGTTAGTCTTCCTGTCTGTCAGTCTGCCAGTCTGTCAGTCTGCCTGTCAGTCTGCCAGTCTGTCAGTCTGCCTGTCTGTCTGTCTGTCTGTCTGTCTGTCTGTCTGTCTGTTAGTCTGCCTGTCTGTCAGTCTGCCTGTATGCCTGTCTGCCTGTCTGTCAGTCTGTCAGTCAGTCTGCCTGTCTGTCTGTCTGCCTGCCTGCCTGTCTGTCAGTCTGCCTGTCTGTCTGTCTGCCTGTCTGTCAGTCTGTCTGCCTGTCTGTCTGTCTGTCTGTCTGTCAGTCTGTCAGTCTGCCTGTCCATATGTTAGTCAGTCTGCCTGACAGTCTGCCTGTCTGTTAGTCTGTCTGTCTGTCAGTCTGCCTGTCTGTCTGTCTGTCAGTCTGCCAGTCTGTCATTCTGCCTCTGTCAGTCTGCCTGTCCGTATGTCAGTCGGTCTGTCTATCTGTCTGTCTGTCTGTCTGTCAGTCAGTCAGTCTGCCTGTCTGTCAGTCTGTCAATATGCCAGTCAGTCTGCCTGTCTATCGGTCTGCCCGTCTGTCTGTCTGTTAGTCTGCCTGTCTGTCAGTCTGCCTGTTTGTCAGTCTACCTGTCTGCCGGTCTGTCGGTCTGTCAGTCTGTCAGTCTGTCAGTCTGCGTGTCTGCCAGTCTGTCAGTCTGCCTGTCTGTCTCAACTGAAATGGAGCGATGGATTACCATGAAGTTTGGAACAAACATGGTTTCCAAATGATGAATCTAAATGACCCGGTTATTCGAGATAATCCACAGAACAATTTTCTTTTTTACCGAACTACACCCGCCAACCGTATCATCGTTTAGAAGAAAGGATCTTCTCAGCTAGCTAACGTTATAGCTCAGCCGATGAGCACACATCAATGTTTTCATCTTGCGCTTGGGTGAACTGTCCCTTATATATCACAGCCCATCAAAACAGTCACCCCTTGATATTCATTATGCTTTTATTGAAATAACACGGAAATTACTGGATGTGTTATTGTGCTTGGACCCCTGGACCTTCCTCAGGAACTTTTAGAGGTCTGTGGACCTGAGTTTGAAAACCCCAACTACTCTAACTCGATCCTACTTACAGTTCTGTTGCCTGTCTTCAAACAGAACCACAATCCTCTATTACCATCCATTCTTAATTTGGTTCAGTATGCTCCTGCAATATTGTTATAGAGGAGAGTGAATTGATATGGACCTGTAGATTACTTCTCCTCACTTTGTCCACACAGACACATGTGAGCACACCTCGAACACAGTACACACATACACCCCCCTCGCAGACGCACATGGAGTCAGTACACACACTCACACACTCCCTCCTCTCTTTTCTTCTCCTCTGGCTCTCCTCTCAAAATGGATTTTTCATGCAAAGTTATCATTATCATTAATTTAGGAGACAGGTTCGCTTTAGAGCAGTTGAAGACACATTTGTTATAGTGCCAAGCAGAGACGGCGGCTGGAGGAGAACAGAGGGAGGACATTCCCACGCTGCTCCACAGACATGTTGAGAAAATATCAATGGCTCTCATTCTGTATGATTCTCCAGTCGTGTGGTTAGGCTTCAACATTTTTCATATGATGCAGGGATTCTTTGAGTATATGATGCCATGCAGAACATGGTATAAACTGTATTTTCAGCTGAGTGACAAACAATGGCAATTGGTCTGTGCAAGGTTAGGCTGCCTTTTTCTTCTGAGTAACAGACAGAGGACATGTGATGAATGTGCAGTATTGGTATTTGGGCCTGTAAGAAGAAGCAAGTCATCTTTAACAAGAGGCCACAAATATAAACATTACCTTAAAGAAAATCCCTCTGTAGTATTTACTAAACAAGTCAATTAGTCAAGCAAGAGGACATAGTGCATTAGTTGGGGACTAATTCCTGCGCTACATTAATCCACTTTGGCGCTATAGTGAGTATTTAAAGCAACAGTACGGTCTGACTCTCTCAAAATAAACGACAGAGTCTATGTTAGCGGTAATAAAGGAACATGACAGCCAGTGCAACACTGTGGCTTGTTGACGTGTTTTGATAGTTTTTGGACAACAATGGAGATGCAGGGCACAGAGGAATAAGGTACACCAGGGAACACAGATACTTGTTCGTAGGATCAACTCGTCATTCATGTCAGTCTTTCCATGGGATTATTAATAATAAGAACTGCATATCGCCAACCTTATTATTTAAAGCCATGGTAGTGAAGCATCTACTTATGAAAACATCTACACTTCATAACAGGTCGTTAGATATTTTCTTAATATATTTGACTTTGACTTACTGTAAAAGGTTAAAAGGAAAAGTATTTCCTTTTCTGTGATGTTACAGTAGATACAGTGATGATACAGCACATCACTGAACACAGCTGGGCACCCACACGCTTAAAAAATGACTTCAAGGTGATTAAGACTGGGAAACAATTGTTTAAAAGTTATGTAAAGTCCCTAACTCACTCCATGGTAAACACCATATAATAATTCCCTATTTACCCCCAGTTCCCACTCTCTTCTGTGCAAATCATTTAGGAACATGCTCCCTGTAAGCACAGTATCAACTGTAGAAAGTCTGTCTTAAAACTACATTTTAACATAGAGACCTTGGTTACCACAGACGTGGTTACACCAACCAGTATGAGTATGATTAGTCATGCAGGTGTAAACATCTTTGACAAGTCACATTGTTTTGGTATAAAGTTATTGTGGAAACGTTGCAAAAATCCTGTGTATACTGAACAGGAGACTGACTTTGTGAACAGTGGCCGTGCAATGCTAGTGTTTCTGGCATATGGTCACATTCTCTTCTGGTGCCATAATAATTTTACATCTATTAAGTTGGAAAAGCAAAAGAAAACTAATCCTGTGACTTCTTTTGGGGGGGGGGGGTGAGTGGTGAGAATAAGATGCAGATGCTCCTGCATTAACTGTGTCTATATTAATATTTAATATGCTATTGAATCTATATCTGGTAGGTCCGTGGCGGGATATGAAACATACACCAACACTTCATCGATCTGAAATATTCAGCTGCTCTCCACACAGCTGGCCGTTATAACAAATATTTATTGAAGTCTCTCCTTCTGTCAGATATCTATTAAAAGCTGCTGCTGACGTCAAAAGTGTCCGCCATCTTTGATGAGAGCTGCACTGCTCCCCCCCCCCCCCCCCCCCCCCCCCCATTGAAAAAGTGAGGAGGAATCAGCCGACGCGTAGCAGTGCCTTTGCAGCATCCCAGTCATATACAGAGAGAGAGAGAGAGAGAGGCTGGTATCGGTTAGCTGTTGATAGACGCAGGCATTTCCTCCCAAACTGACTGCGTGGCACCGACACCAGGCACAGGTAAGACTCAAGACTTTTTCTACTCCCTTTTTAACATTGATATTTCTTAAGCGGGTTGTATTTTGTGTGCCGTGAAGCAGCAGATGTTTGTTATTCATTAAACGCGAACATTGGACGTCTGATTTCTGAATGGTGGTGATGCAAGCTATAATACCAGCTTTTTTGGGGTTTCATCTTGTCTGGGAATATAGCGGATGATTTGCAGCATTGTTAGTGGGAAGAAATTGAAGAATGCAAGGAAAGCAATGCGTGACCTCCCGGGTGATACATCTCAAACGCGCAGTGGATTGCTGAGAGCATGGATGTGGTGCGCTATAATGCGTATATTCAATGTGGGCGTTTTCAATGTTTCAGCACCTTGGACAGCGCCGGAGTAGGAAACCACAGTGAGGAGGTGAACTGGATGTCTCAATGTCTAAACACCGCATTGTGAAAGAGGTTCGGGGTTGTGTCTGAGCCAAACATTTCTCCCAGCCATTTTAGAGAGGATGCTTTTCTTTAAACCAGTGTCGTGGCTGACTGGGAGCCTCGTCTCCCGCCTCAAAGCTGATAGACTCAGCAGGTAGACTGCTGATGTCGCAGCAAGATGGGGAATCAGGGACAACAAGCAACATCTGTCGCGCTCATGTCAGCCAGGAGAGAAAAACAGCATCCCCGCTGATGTGAGAAGAGGAGTCGGTGTGATTGCGGTGTATGTGGTCTGATGAGGAGAATATCACGTTACAGTAAACTGCGCCACGGTGGAAGTCGGTGTGAGGAGGGTAGCCGATATAAACAGGAGGAGGAGGGTGGGGGGGCTTGAGACATGATCCAGCTCCAGGAATGCGTCGCTTCCTTTTATTTGTATTTGTTTTTACGCAGTGTCATTACATAATAAATCCGTGGCACATTTACGCGACCGAAGCATGAAGGGAGCTCGAAAATATCCTGCTGGTATTATGGTAGTGGTGGTGGGGGGGTAATGGGAAGGAAGAGCCCCCCCCCTCCTCAGTATTCATTCATCAAACGCACATCAGTGTCAGTGAGCCCCGCACGCGCTGTCTGTCTGTCAATCACGCATGGCGCACAGAGGCTGGGTGCTAATTTTGTACCTGAGCACTCCACATGCGTAAGGCTACATGTATACTACGTACAAAGCTATGCAAACATTATGGCATTGTTTCCAAATGAGACTTTATTAGCTATTTTTCAAAAGCATGCATGAGCGGCCCAGACAGGTCTCTGCGTGCGTCTATGCGTGGCATTTACTATGTTATGTGTAATGATTTTTCACATGCCAAATTGAAATAACCTGTCTATTGGAAAACTTGGACGATTTTTGCAGGTATGGACGTTTTTGTGAGAAACGATGGTCGATGTCTGGATTGTGTGCGTTGAATTGACGCCCCTGTGCCGTCTGTCACGCACAGCGCACACTACCGTGGCTGCTAGTGAGAGATTCCCGAGACTCGTGATGCAGACATAGATGATGATGATTTTTGGCTATCCTGAGGTTTGACGATGCGGCAGATTAGATATTAAAGTCCTCTTGATCTCTGGCAACTGGAATTCTTTCATATTAGCTCACGTGGCTGTATGGCAGATGGTCGCTGCTGTCACTTGGGGGTTGATTGAGTGTTTTTTTCACATCACTGGGAATCCCGCATTGAGCTCTCTGACATGAGGATTACTTTTACAAAAAGATGTCCTCACATTCCTTTAGTGAGTTTGGGGGGATTTTTAATGACCTTGACATCACAGATTCGGTCTTGAAGTCAGAAGAAAACAAATATGAGTTCATTTCTAAAGGAAGTGTAGCCTGCAGTCTTCAGACTGTGGCAGCAGCGTATTCATTACAATGGCACATTATAGCATACAGTATATAGAGAGCACAGTGAAGCCCCCAAGAATGCTCCAGTTGCCATGACCGCTACACCATGTCGTGTTATGCGGCTTGCACTGTTTGGACTGCAGAGAGGGAGAGAGACCGAAACAGGGAGGGGGTGGTGGGGGGAGGGGTGACAGGCCTATACGGCACACACTGTGAAGGGGCTGCTCTCTAGATAAATGGTGACTCACAACACCATCACCATCCACTGATTGTTTCTCAGAAACACCCTGGCCATTGTTCATTTCACACGGGCGCTTTCACGCCTGCCTGTATTGCACCGTTCTGAAACGGAGCTGAAGCCTCAGTGATCGATGCTGGTGAACACTGAGCCGGCTGCGCATTGCGTGTTTTGGTGCAGGTACAGGTCTCATTTGTTTCCTATATCTCAAGTCTACGTCTGCATAAGCAACCACGCACATTAACCTCACACAGACACATTAATCCTCTCTCATTGGTCTTCAATGAATTGAGACAATGACATTTGATATTCTTAATTAGAACTTCCTCTTTGTCTGAGATGATGATCTTCAAGAATATAAGGATTATGTATCGTTATTGTACAACCCATTGTACAGCGAAATGCATTTATAGTCCCATTCTGTTACATAAGAACAATAAAAAAGGCAAAAAACTATTGCTTGTGGTAGAGTGTGGAATAATAGTGTGGCCTTCACTCATCAAACATCTTCAGTCTTGTTTCATATTTTACATTAGCAGTCATTTGCAAACAATGATTGCATGTATGTCATTTTCGGTGCAAACCCCATGTTTCACTCCACGTAATGACCAACAACGCAGCAGGGCCAGAATCACAGAAAAGCTGTTTACATTTGGACCTGAATCCAACATAGAGCTGGAGATAGAAAACAACTGAACCTGCTCAAAGAGGAAAGAGAACCATCAATAACTCTTTGCTCAAGGGCATTTTTAAGCAAAGAACTAGCAAATAACTACACCACTGCTTTGCTCCCTCTTTTGTAAACTCTGGATTGGGATTGTGAACTAAATGTACTGCGGATGTTTCTCACTCTCACGGTGCAGTTCAGGTTTTATCTGCACGACAAACAAAAATCATCCTCTTGGATTCAGCAGAGCTTGTTCTGCTGCTCTCGCATCAGTCACTTTGAAATGTCCCGAATAATACCCTGTGGTGGACAAGTATGCTGTTCTGTAGCACAGTGGTGCCCATTCTTGGTTCATAGTCCAGAGCCAGAGGAGACTTGGCTATTCTGTCTGAGTGTGTGTCTGCTTCTTGGAGTAAACATTACAGAGGTTATTTATTTTTCAGGGTTTTTTATTTTCTCGGTGCAAAATCATTATGACCTGGAAAACAAACATTTGTCATCATGACTTTAAAGTATCCACCTTTGTTTTTGACTTAACCAGGTGGTCAGCACATCACACATGTGCTTCACAATGTCTGGTTTTAGCTTTGAAACAATACATATTACAAACATTAAACTTTAGCTACGTAATATATTACAGAGGTCAAACCTTTGAAAGATATTTGATTAAGGGACAACTGCAGATTGAGTAAAAACTGTAAAATAGATTACAGAAACACAGAGATGATATAAATCCACTGACATAGGGCATAAGAGTTTGACATTTTGGGAAAAAAGCTTAATGGTTTTCTTGCAGATGAAAATATAGATTCCACTCTTTCATCTCTCTGTTAATTATGAAGCTACACCCAGCAGCTGGTTAGCGTAGTTTAGCTTAGTTTAGCTTAGCTTAAAGACTGGAAATTGGTTTGGCTTATTTATAGCTAATAGTTGAATTTGTATTCTATTGTTTCTGTATGTTGCACTTATGTTGCACTTCAAACTGGCTTATTTGAAGACAGTGTTCACTTAAACGATTGAAGCTATTGTACCTATAAGATTCTTGCTGTTCGGAGTTATATCCTCATGATTGTTTGCACTTTTTGTACGTCGCTTTGGACAAAAGCGTCAGCTAAATGAACTGTAATGTAATGAAACAGTGGAGAACAGCCAGCTTTGCTCTTTCAGAAGGTGTCAAAATCCAAAGTACAAAAACTGAAGTCTAAAAACATGTTTTTGTTTGAATCTTTTTAAACTGAGATTCAGGTAAAGCTTGATAAAAGTACAACAAAAATACCATGAATAATAAAACAAAAATTAATTGAATTTAATAAAAAAAAACAGTGTCATTTTTGCAACTTTTATTAAACAAATTAAAACAAACAAGATATAACATGATATTTAGTGAACTTATACAGAGCCAGACCAGCTGTTTTCAGCTAGACTAGACTAATGGGCTGCTGGTGGTAGCTTCATATATCTTCTCACCTAACTGAGATCTTTAAATTCAATTAGATTCCACTTCACTGTGATTGTACCGAGTACAGGTACTGAGACAACCTAATGCAGATCAAACTCTTGGCAAGAAAGTGAATAAACGCATTTCCTAAACTTTTCCTGTGAATGAAACAGAAGAGAAGAGTCCTGATGTTTCCAGTCTGGAGAGTTTATTTCTTCCACACTGTGAAAGCAATGTAAAGCAGTGGCAGTGAAAACGGCAAGTCAGGGTGAAAGGCAGGGTTTAGCTTTTTTGTGTCCAGTCAGCCCTCGCGAGGCAACCTCACTTTCTCACTCCACATGTGAACAACAACACAGAAACAAAATGGCTGCTCCAGAGGCCTTTGAGGCGAAGCATAAAGAACAAGTGTAGTGGTCAAACCTCAAACCACATCCAAATAAAAACTAATCGTTAAATTATCTTTCACTATGACGGAAATAGTTTGTTGCTTTTATTAGTTTGTATTGGAAAGAGACAGTGTTGTTGGTTCTATCTTTATTTAGCTATGCTACTGTTTGTTTTATGTTTTCTAAAGCTTGTCAGGTCGATAGGATTGTCTCATTGTGTTAAGTAGGGGAGTTACTTGCTTATTAATGGAGATGGGTCACAGTTATAAGCAGCACACTGTAGTTGTCAAGACTCCTTTCAGTGCTGACACAAAAGCCTGACTTCTCTAAATTTAGTGTAGTTTATCTTACCTCTGTCGTACCCTCTCGCAGAAAGGATATGACAGCTTCAGAGGGTTGATATTATCTCCCAAGGGATGCTCTTGCTTTTGAAGCTTTTCTAGAACTGAAAAAAAAAACTCCTGCTTCATTTTATCTTTTAAAGCCACATTTTATGAGACAGTTATCTTCGAGGCCAATCAACGGCGCTGTCAGGCACTGTCATCATTCTGCCATCTGTCCTCTCTCCCACTCTCACAGGGTTAGAGTTTTATTCTTTTGATTAATGAAAGAAATTTAGGGAGGGAAAGTGATTAAAGAGCCAGGGAATGAGAGACTATGGAGTCACACGGAGAGTAAACTGCCAAATGTCATAACTGTCTCCAATAAAGATAGTTGTTCCTGTTAAAACAGGAACAACTATCTGTTGTAGGAATACCTTTCCAAGGGGAACCGGGCAACACCATAAACAAAGAACACATAGTTACAGACAGAAAAGGATCAAGTAACACATTTCAAAGCGAAATTTCAAAATTGTGCCATTTCATATGGTATATGGGACAGAAAGCATATCTATTTTGAGGTAAATTGGAGAAATCAGAAGTACCTTTACTAATAAACATTGGGTCTCAGATTTGACTTCAGGCTGCTATTATTACAAGCTGATATTTTGGAGTGTGCGTGTGTAGAATATGACGCAGACTGCTCGGGTTTCACATTGATCTGTAGCTTCAAACATATCACTTTCCCCACGGCATGAGCCAGGGCTTCAGCAGCTTTCTTTTGTAAACCATCCGTGTACAACTAAAGTCTCTGTTTCCAGAATAAAAGCATGTAAAGATATTTTATCCCTATCAGTGAAGCATAAAGTCACCAATTAATCTGCTCAGGTCAAAATGAACACGCCCTCCGCCCTCTACGTTACATGGCATTGTGTGCTCAGGTGCAGGGACAATACGACTGTATCATTCTTCTGCAAACATGGCACTGTGCGGAGCGTGGAGACACTTTTAATTCAAGGCTCAGTGGAGTGTGTTACGGTATTGTTTCGGTAAAAGTGTTGAAATATGATTTATGATGCTGCAGTGCAGCTGACAGAGGTTGTTGGTGTGGATTAGCCTCTGCAATGCTTTTATATAAACTTTATGTATAAGATGGAGGGGATGTTTGATTCATTATAGAGTACACATTACTGCATTATAGGGCATAATGGCATGGTGTGATATATTTTGCATCTGGTTTGACTTTGTAATGAATTCATTTTGAGTATATCAACAAAAACATAATCACCAACTATTTTGATAATAGTTAAAGTACTTTTTCATGCAAAAATAGCCTCTCAAATGCAGATTACTTGCTTTTCTCAGTTTTTTAAATGTGATATTAAAGTTAATATCTTTGGATTTTGGACTGACAAAACAAGACATTTAAAGAGTTGAAGAAACCAGAATGGATATTTTGTCCCTATTTTCTGACCAACAATTAATCGATCAATCTAGAAAATAAGCAGTTTTTATGGCTTTTTAAGTATTTAACAGGCTCTTGTTTGACACTGAAGTGGCATGGCTACTATGGCTCCCTGGCCATGGATGAAGTAGAGCCTTTGTAGTCTTGAATGTGTCATATGTGAAACCTCTGGGGATCATTGATTGGACTTCTTTAGTGGAGTCTCCTGACTGTGAACTGTGAAATATGCTCCATGCAACAACTGTGACCAAAGGACTAATGAAAGACATCAATATTGATTAGGGCATAACAGTTTATTAGTCCGTTACTGTAGCCTTGCCAAAACATCAGGAGTTCTGCCTTCGTACTCTGCTGCTGGCTTGAACGTATCCTGCCTCGGATTCCATCAAACATGCAGATATAAAAAGGACATCTGCTGCATTTTTCACCCAGAGTGCCCTGACGTTTATTGCATCGTAAAACACGAGAGGTTGTGCTTCTAATTCAAAACAGGCTACAGGGTCCTGTACATAAATTGCTCGGTTGATTGTTGCTCATATGTTTATCTGCACCGCCTTCCTCTCAGACCCCTCGCCCCAACTGAACCACCCTATTTTTTACTGCCAACATCCCATGAGCACCCCTCGCTGTCACGTTTTGCTTGTTAAATGTAATTTCTTCACGGCCCTCTAGTAGCCAAAACGTCATTTGTAATAGCCAGATGGTAACAAATGTGTCTCTGGGTGCTTCCATTGTGTGGGCAAATGCTGCGGCAAGGACCCCCTTTCACCCAAGGAGACCACAGAGGTGACTGCACGGGTCCAGAGGGTGTTGGCGGTGCTCATATTTGCTGTGGTGTGCTGTGCATACTGAATTACGGCCAACATTTTTTCATCCTTGTGTGTGTGTGTGTGTGTGTGCCTGTTCTTCTCATGTTCCTACAGTAGCTTGAAATAAACACCTCAGTCTGCACCACTGAAATGCTTTTGTCTGCCCCTCTATTGTCCCTACTGCTGTACTCCTCACTTGTTTCCAAGGAACAGGACGCTGGCTGATAATGAGCCGCTGAGCCCAGGACCTTAAATCACCAGGCTTGCCCTTGTCTTCACCCTCAGTCTATCTGGTATCTGTTAGCAAATGCAGCAGGAACACCACGTAGGATGATGAGACAGTTTCCACATGATAATGGATGAACTGTACAGCAGTATTTACATTAACATGCACACAGGTCACCGTGTGGCTATCCCTCAAGCTGTTCACAGTGAGTGGTGGAGGAGTGGAGTTTATGAGAGTTGGTTTGTGACTGGAATACCAAGTGAGTAACCGCTCATCAATGACAATTTGGCCTTGACACTTCCAAAAAGCAAGAAACTGTAACTCCTGGCTTCCCAGAACCACACTCACTTTCCATCCAAGTTTCTCAAAGTCCACGGTGATGTCTTTAAATGTCTTGTTGTCAAAGATATTCACTTCAATATGATACAAAACAGAGAAAAGCAAGAAATATCCATGTTTGGCCATTTTCTGCCATTTTTGCATGTAAAATGACTTAACAATGAATTGATTATCAAAATAGTGATTACTTTACTGTTGATCGACTAATGAAGTAATCACAGCTCTAGTTTCGACATTAATGACAGTTTTTTAAACCACTGTGTACAGAGCCAACAGTCATTTCCCTCTTCTGCTCCACCACAACCCTTTAAATAGCTCAGTAAACTGCCATGGGCATGGGCAGTACATGTCTTGTATGATTTACTTATGTGTTGTTTAACATGCCTTGTAGGACACTATGAACGGATTATGTTTGAATGTTTGTATCTATTTACATAGTAAACATAGAACACAGGCTGTGGGGTCCTCACCTAACCAGTGCTTACAACATGGTTATTATGTAAAACTGTCTCTCAGAATTATTTCCGCTGACTTTGACAAACTGCTTCGGCCTCTCTTTTCTGTTTACAATAGAATCCTCAAAAACAGATCAACAAAACATCCAAAATAAAACTTTACGTGTCAGTCAAATGTTCTTGTTCTGTATGCAAACGCTCACAACCACATGATGTTATCATGCCACAGGCAGACTCGCAGCCAGGACTGATGTTTATTACTTCGTCTGTATGAGCAATAATCATCAGTCCACTACTGTATCTTTAGCCTCGTTTCTAGACAGTATATTTTAAAAATGCATATTGCTCTGATCACATAGCAGCACATTTTTTCTCATTTGCTATATCTCAATATGCAGTCTGATTTTAAGTTTGTCTGCAGATTTGTTTGTGCAGAGTGTGTGTGCAGAGTATGTGTCACTTTATATGGCTGCTGGTCTTTATTTGTGGTGATGTGGTTTTGACGCAGTGACTTGAACATGCTGTTCCTTTTAGAGATGCAGTCAATGTTTTTTTTCATGATCAATTAATCCCTCAATTATTTTCTCAATTAATTGATTAATGTAGGGGGACAAATTCATATTGCTTTTTTTGTCTGACCAACAGTCAAAAGTCCAAATATATTTAGTTTAATATCATGACAAAAAAAACTATCATATTCTCACATTTCAGAAGCTGGAACCAGTGAAGGTTTTGGCATTTTTACTTAAACAAGACTAAGTACAGCGGCTCTGTTAGCTTTACTTAAACAGAACCTTAACAGAGCCTTGAGCTACTGTAAAGGCTAACACCAGGACTGTAGTCAAGACCAACTTAATCGATAAGGTCCGGTCGCATCCGAGTCAAGACTGAGTCCTCTGCTCTCCTGCGTAACTGCCTGCACACAGCTAGGATAACAGCTCATTTCAGTTAATGCAGGCAAAATAGTCAATTACAGACTAGTTGTAAAACAAGGTATAAATAGTAAATGTAGTGAAGTTAAGGTAGATTACTGGCCCATAACAGTTACTCATTTGCATCATGCGTCACACCCCAGACCAATACAGTTACCAAACCAACAAGGCACAAGTCCAAGTCAAGTGCAAGACTTCAAAAAAGTGGTCTCGAAAAAGAAAACCGGACTCGAATACTACAGCCCTGTTAGCACCTTTACTGTTTACCATGTTCACCATTTTTGGTAAGCGTGTTTGCATGCCAGCATTTGCTAACATTGGACCGACTGTCCCATCCCTGGAGCTTTAGCTTGGCTAAAAATAACTTAGAGAGTGAATGAAATATCGAAATACTTTCCAAGTAATTGCCTGTTGATGGACGAGTAGGCTAACCATTTCTCCTCTAGTTCCTTTTTCTTCCTCAACTCTGGGTTTGAATGTCCGGTGCTCTTCTCAAGGCCCCAGTGGAGAAAGTCATGTGCTTCACCCTCACTATCTCTGGGGCTTCTGAAGTGTTAACTTCTGTCTGAAGCCTGCACTGTTATGATGCTCGTTAGCCACGTGTTTCTGATGTGTGGATTGTTAATCAATCAATCAATCAATCAATCAATCAAATTTGTGTAGCCCAATATCACAAATTATACATTTGTCTCAGTGTGCTTTACAGACTGTACAGGTTACGACATCCTCTGTCCTTAGACCCTCGCATCGCACAAGGAAAAACTTCCTAAAAGAAACCCCAAAATTAAAGGGGGAAAAATGGAAGAAACCTCAGGGAGAGCAACTGAGGAGGGATCTCTCTCCCAGGACGGACAGATGTGCAATAGATGTCGTGTGTACAGGATAAACAACATAGTACAAATACAACATTTGACAGAAATTATGTTGTGTTGGGAAAAAAAGAAATAGAAAGTATGGATGAATCCAGGAAAATGTCAATAAGGCTTCCCGGTGTCCAGCAGGACCAGGTCAGTAGGCGCTGTCACGATTCATGATCCTGACGTAAACTTTATCAGTGGCAACCTGCCACATGAGAGACAGACACTCCGGGTATGATACTCCGGATGGTGAGTTAGTAACATACATTTACATACATGCATACAGATAGAGAGGGAGAAGAAGAGAGGGAGGGGAGGAGAGAGGAAGAGAAGGAAGAGAGCAGGGAGGTGTCCGCCGGCAGTCTAAGCCTATAGCAGCATAACTAGGGGCTGATCCAGGGCAAACCTGAGCCAGCCCTAACTATAAGCTTTATCAAAAAGGAAAGTCTTTAGCCTACTCTTAAATGTGGAGAGTGTGTCTGCCTCCCGAACACAAACTGGAAGCTGGTTCCACTGGAGAGGAGCTTGATAGCTGAAGGCTCTGGCTCCCATTGTACTCTTAGAGACTCTAGGAACCACAAGTAACCCTGCAGTCTGGGAGCGTAATGCTCTAGTTGGTTTATAAGGTACTATGAGATCTTTAAGATATGCTGGAGCTTGACCATTAATTGATTTGTAAGTCAGGAGAAGGATTTTGAATTCTATTCTGTATTTTACCGGGAGCCAGTGCAGTGCAGCTAATACAGGAGTAATATGATCCCGTTTCCTTGTTCTAGTCAATACACGTGCCGCTGCATTTTGGATCAACTGAAGAGTCTTAAGCGACTTTTTGGGACAACCTGATAACAATGAGTTGCAGTAATCCAGCCTTGAAGTAACAAATGCATGGACTAGTTTTTCTGCATAATTTTGAGACAGGATGTGTCTTATTTTTGCAATGTTACGTAGATGAAAGAAGGCAGTCCTTGAGATTTGTTTTATGTGGGAGTTAAACGACAGATCTTGATCAAAGATGACGCCAAGATTCCTTACAGTGGTGCTGGAGGCCAAGTTAATGCCATCCAGAGCTTCTATGTCATTAGAAAATGCGTTTCATAGGCGTTTAGGGCCAAGTATAATAACTTCAGTTTTGTCTGTGTTTAACATCAAGAAGTTGCTAGACATTCAAGTTTTTATGTCCTTAAGGCATGCTTGAAGTTTAGCCAATTGATTGGTTGGTGGATAGATATAATTGGGTATCATCCGCATAACAATGAAAGTTTATAGAGTGGTTCCTTATAATATTGCCCAAAGGAAGCATATATAAGGTGAATAGAATTGGTCCAAGTACAGAACCCTGCGGAACTCCAAGACTGACTTTGGCTGTCATGGAGGATTTATCGTTAACAAGTACAAATTGAGATCGCTCAGATAAATAGGACTTGAACCAGCTTAGTGCGGTTCCTTTTATGCCAACACAATGTTCCAGTCTCTGTAGTAGAATGTCATGATCAACAGTGTCGAAAGCAGCACTTAGGTCTAACAAGACAAGAACAGAGACAAGTCCTTTGTCTGATGCCAATAAAAGGTCATTGGTAACTTTCACCAGTGCCGTCTCTGTGCTATGATGAACTCTAAATCCAGATTGAAAAACCTCAAATAAACTATTATTATGTAAAAAGTCACACAACTGTTTTGCGACTGCTTTCTCAAGGATTTTAGCGAGAAAGGGTAGGTTAGATATCGGCCTATAGTTGGCTAAAACCTCTGGATCAAGACTAGGCTTTTTAAGAAGTGGTTTTATTACAGCTACTTTAAAGGATTTTGGTACGTAGCCAGATAATAGAGACAGGTTGATCATATTTAATAACGAGGTGTTAATTAAGGGTAAAACTTCTTTAAACAGTTTAGTTGGAATCGGGTCTAAAAGACAGGTTGATGGTTTAGACGATGAGATTGTTGATGTTAGTTGGTTAAGGTTGATTGGAGTAAAACAGTCTAGATATATTTCAGGAGTTACAGATGTTTTTAAAATTCCAACAGTGGGGTCAGGTGAATAAGTGATGGGGTCTTGGCCTTCTCAGGTCAATAATGCATGGCACTCTTTGTAGAGCGGCCACTGGGATGTCACAGCAGCACTTAATGCTAGCTCTTGTGAGGAGAGAGAGATCCAGCTATAGTGACACTTGGGCTTGATGGGTAATGTGACATCACTGTAGTTATTATTCAGGCTCTCTGGGGTCCCTGGAAGGCTAGTGCCATTTTGTCGTCATGGTTATAATATGTTAAAAAAAACCTTTTAGCGTATAGGCTTAGAATGGCTGCTGCAGTATTAGATATCATTTAACTTTTTTTCTGTAGCCACATGACAATTCAAACAATTTGAAAATAAACGCCCACTTGATGCATTTCACTTTGGTGCTTTTTTGCAGTCTTCTGTGTGGAGCAATAACACCAAGGGAAGAGCTGCAGTGACCTTCACAAATAACTCGTTTTACGCAACAATATTTATTTTTTCAAGGACAATTCACATAAACATCTGTTACTGCGTTACAGGTGTGACCAGATGGCTAACGAAGATAACCTTTAAATCCAGCTACTGTGGTAAGAATGCAGTGTTGCTGTAATGTAGCTCTGCAATTGCTGCATAGTTTTTGCAGTAGAGCAGAAAATGAGACACTTTTTTCATCTCTGTCAGGTTGATAGATGTTTCTAAAATCTGTGCCTGATTGTATCAATCACACTCGAGTGACATCTCCCAATTATTTAATTTCCACCAAAGATCTTTCATTCAAAAAGAACAAAGACAAATGTTTGATGTAGGGACATTGATGGAGCGTCTGAAACTGAAAGCAAACAAAATGGCTGCCAACACGCACACACTTAGAGCATGGGAAGAGAGACACACATCAAACTCGATAAATGCATAAACAAAAATCTACTGTCATAAACTATTGTGTAGCAATAATAGCACAATATTTTGCTATAAATCACATAGTAAAGGTGGAAAGGACATTGTATTTAACAATACATGATATGCTAAGCCTGGATGATGTATACTACAGTACATTATTTAATGTGAGATTCAGTCAAACACTCACTGATGCACAGTGTATCTACATTTGGTAGAATTGACAGGTGTGGTCCATTCTGAGTTCTTTGAAAGTGAAAAGAAGCGAGGAAGGTAGAGACGTGATGTAAGGAAAGAGAGGGACAATATGAAGGACAGAGGAGGGGCGGGGCATTAAAGAAGAGAGGAGGAAAATAAATGAGAAAGTGTGAAGGTAGAGCAGTTGGTAGGGGCTGGTAATCTTCTCCAGGGTGTGAACTATGTCGTCCTCGGGGATGGGATGAGCAGGGGCTGGAAATAAGGCCATCTTCATATCTTGCATTATTGCTCCCATGGTGTTCACACTGCAGTGTCACTCTTGGGGCAGTAAACACATGATGGGTGGATGGATAGAGAGCTTGAAAGATGACTGTTCTATTAAAAATTCATGGAGGTATTTTTTCTGATACAGAGAGTGTTGTGCAGTGCATACATGCAGGCATTTAGCCGGGTTTTAATGCTCATTACATTATTACAAACGCTGTTGATGAATGTGTTCGGCTTTACTCCAATGCTTTAAAACCTGTGATAACTGTCACGCTACTCAGATATTACATTATACAGCACTTTTTCTCCTGCCATTAATGAAATCATGTTGATAATGAGCAAGGCAACGGGCAGCATGGATGTAATAAAGTGTGTGTATTTTCCTGCATATGTTGTTTAGTGCACTGTGCTATAGCCTAGTTGTGTCATTTTAATTACTTTTATTTTCTTGTTCTTGTTTTTTTATTGCCTGCCTGTTGACTCTGAGTCAAAAGGTCACAGTGTCTGAATCACGTGAAGCATATGATGACAAACAAAGGGGCTAAAGACGAGTGGGTGTGTTCCACACAGTGGCAGACACACAAAGGAAATCTCATATGCTACCAAAGGCAGCTGTGTGGCAGATGTTTTGGTGGGAATGAAGGAGTTATTTACCTAAAGGATTCAGTCAGTGCATTACAATCCTTATACTGACAGATCAAAAGTAATATGCAATACATTGGTCTGTAAAGATCAACTATTCTGCAAAACAGGATAACCTAAGTCTGATTACAGGATAAAGTGATCACTGTTACTGATACAATTAGGTAATAAGTAAAGCAATTACTCATTTGAGTTTGCAATGTATTAGTTCCTTGGTTCCACTGGTTTGATTGATTACTTGTTGGATCTGTGTGCATGCAAGGAACTTGATTCATGTTTTTATATCTTTGCAAAAGCACATTATATTGTAAGATTATTCTAAAGGTACTTCACACAACAGAAATATTCCTAGTTTGTCAGGTCATAAATGTAAAGTTTCCCCACTTTATTACTGCTGACAGTCTTTCGGTAATTAGTTAAAAATTAAAAGAGTCTCTGAAGTGGGCTGGCCAACATTTAATTAGAAAGGAATCTCCAGATAAATGGGTGTCGTTTGAGAGGGAGCATTTTATGGATGATGGGGCGGCCTGCTGGTTAAAGATTCTGTGACTCAAAGGTCATCAGATTGATCCTTGTAATGGTATCTCTCTGTCGGCTGTATTGCTGCAAGTTGCTCTGTATAACAGTAGCATGTCTGACCAGACCACTCAAAGATATACATCTTATGAATTACCTCCGCTAAGGAGGTTGTTTTCCATTCAGTGTGTTTGTTGGTTTGTCTGTCAGCAGGATTACAGAAACACTACTAGCTCAATGTTCATGATGCTTGGTGGAAGGAAAACATTAGACTTTGGAGGAGATACAAATTATTTTTCCCTTTCATTATCATTGCGAGATAGGGCGTGAGCTTGGCGGAGTTCTGCGCTCTCTGAGTGCCCTCCAGTTTCAATTAGTTTTTTCGCTCTGTATTTATATTCAGAATACAGAAGCAGCGACAATAGCTAATAAAACCAAATACTTATTATCGGTACAATGTGGCAGAAAGTAAAAGAAAGAAAGTTCAGAGATCGTATCACATGACTCCACTGTTCCGGGAAAAGCCTCGTAAGTGAACCTTGAGTCTAGAATATTTTGACACAGATATGTATTCCTTAGTAGCCAATATGTTATCAAACAAATGATGTAATTAGAACGAACCAACAAGCTGTTTTAAATCCATTCTTTCGGAGCCATTACATATTTGTTCAATGAATAATTAAACAAGTAGCTTTTTACTGAACAATTATTTCCTATTAAGATTCAGACAAAGAATTTCTATACTGATCCTACACACACTGGTGAATATTATCATCAATTCTTCCCTTTGACTGTAATATACAAACATGCACACTGATTAATGCATTGATTATCGAAGCATGTTGTTACGTTAAGCATGCTCCACAAGTTTGTATCTCTTCTTGAGAAACTTTGATGATGAACTCCTTCCAGGGCTGAAGCAGACAGTTCTGAAGGCAGCTAAGATGCATTATGTGGAGCTTGTAATTGATACGTAAAGTAAAAGGTCAGTGTGGCCCTTTAAAACTTAATTTCCTGAATTTGGTTACGCAACTAGACAGGGAGGCAATGATGCCCTCTCTTCCTTCAGTGAGTGGCTCTGAAGAGTGCCTTTAGGTTTATATAACCTGACATGGCCACTGCTGTTGTGAAGCAGTGCGAGAGGACAGGAGAGTGGGAGAGATGCAATAAACATGATGGATCAAAAATAACATAACGTACAAATTTGATCAGAAAAATAGTGGAAGGGTCTTTGAGTGTAAGTGCTACAATAAAAAGAAGCCTGTACACAGTGCAGGACTTAATCATCATGATGCAGCTGTTGATCAGACGTATACATGACTGCCTTTGTATCCTGTGTATATGCAGCGAGTGTGTGGCCAGCAGAAGTTGTTGAACATCTCTGGACACACAAGTGTCTCAGTCGCCAAGCTGAGACACGTCCAGGTGGGCGAAGAGGATACACATGCTCCTCACGTCATTAGTCTTTACCTGACTTCTTGCTTTGGTTTTAAGATTGTTTTGTAGTAGCGATCACTGATGACCATAAGATTGTGGTTAACTGTTGTATTTTTTATACTATCGTATTATTGTATTTAGGTAGATTTGTTTGTGTAAGTGGCATATCGGTCTACGTTGCTTTTTTGTACTTTAAGCAATAGTGGTCTTATAAAGACACTTAAAGGTGGGGTAGTCAGTTTTCTGGAAAAGGCAAAAGAAAAACAGCTCTGCGCTCTCTGTACACATATGCATGTACTTAATACAGTACTAGTACGAGTAATTCATTTCAGACATCATCCTGAATTACCTCCCGGTTTTCTTTGCAAACTTGTGGGCCTGTAAAGTCCTTTGAGATGACATACTTAGATTCGAGGCTCCAGTGAGATACATAGCCTCAGCCGTTAGCCTTTGTCTACGGTTAACAGAAGGCTCAACTGTTAGAAACTTTTTGTCTTCATCTCTGAAACGCGTTGCTGATATATTTAGACACATAAGTCCGACTTCTTTTTTTGGGTTCGTTGCCAATGTCTGCAGGATTTTCCAACATTGAATCAGGCTTTTACCAACTGAAGGGACGTGGGCATGCATCTGCATCTGTAAAACAGCCAATAGGAACGCGCTCTTACCTGTGATTGACCAGGTTACAGTCTAGACTTCTGAAAGCCTGAAAACAGATCCAAGAGGAGGTGCATCAGTATATGTGTCCCTTAGACCACTTGAATTATAATATGCTTAAAGGTAATTATGGGATTTTTGCCCAATGATGCACCCAAAAAACGATTTAGATCCTACTCCAGCTTTAATTACTTTAAAGACATGGATTATATAAGGTACATCTACTTTACAGCATGCAGTGCATTAATGTTTCAAAGGTTGCACATGGACTGGATAGTCTGTTTAGGTATGTTGTTCCTCTATTTATTTATTTATTTACCAGTAATGCATTTACCTTACTACCAATAACCTTAATCAATATACACAGACACAGGTTGGGCAGATGTGTATCTTGGAGTACAATAACTTCTTACTGACATAGAAACCTGCACAAGTACATTAAAATACCCTGATTTGCAAGTAAAGTTTGCTTCTTCAAAAGAGTCCAAATGTACATAACTATGAACTGAACCTAAGTGTCTGCAGCAGGGACACAACATATTTATTCTGCACCATCTAAGTGCCCTGAGGAATGTGCTACTTTAACACTTTTAGCTCAGGCTGAAGTGGTTCAAATCTGTCACACAATAGTATCTCTTTAAAAAGGTATAAGGTAAGGTATTGCAATAGTGTATCACTATGAGTGACACCTTTCACATACATGTAGTCATGATCCATTGTTAATATGAAAATATAGCTGCTTTAAACTATAAGAAACTTTGAACCCTGTAAAAATAGAAAATCTTCACTCCAAATGGATCAAATTAAAGTTTCACTAAGCAACTGTAGACTATTAGATAAAGACAGCCTTAATATACAATTTGCTCATCAAGTTGTCAATGGTTCAAATAAAGTGTTTCTAACCAGCCTCAATTTTTCAGTCTCCATCTATAGTTTCATTGTTTGATAAAGGTTAATTATTAGCTTTTTGTTGGAGGAAATGTGGGATGACTAAAGATAATAAACATATATTCTGAGACTTTCCAGTACTGCAGGGATTTTAGAAAGATATAAAAGAGGAGATTGACAGTCATATTTAACAAAGCTTTATTTTTATTGGGATGACCAATGGTGGCGGTAAAATGTGGTCATGAAACAAAGCATCATTCCATCCGAGCTGTATGAGGGTCCTGAATGTCTGATTTTACAGAGAATCGCTTAGTTTCCCCAAATAAATCATGATATATAGCCTATTTTGGTATAAATATTAACCTTTGAATAATACAGTTAATAAGTATTTGAAAATAACTCCCATTGTAGTCTAGGTTGCAGCACTATTCAAATTTGCAGGACATTCGGAGCAGCATCTTGGATATAGCCTCGGAAACAGTTGTTTGCAGCACATAGAAACAGCTGTTTAAGACACATAGAAACAGCTGTTTACGATACATAGAAATAGCTGTTTAAGACACATAGAAACAGCTGTTTACCATCCATCCATCCATCGTCTACCGCTTATCCGGGATCGGGTCGCGGGGGCAGCAGCTCCAGTAAGGAACCCCAATCTTCCCTTCTCCGGGCCACATCCTCCAGCTCCGACTGGGGGATCCTGAGGCGTTCCCAGGCCAGAGAGGAGATATAATCTCTCCACCGAGTCCTGGGTCTTCCCCGGGGTCTCCTCCCAGCTGGACGTGCCTGGAACACCTCCCTAGGGAGGCGCCCAGGTGGCATCCTTACTAGATGCCCGAACCACCTCAACTGGCTCCTTTCAACGTAAAGGAGCAGCGGCTCTACTCCGAGTCTCTCACGGATGGCTGAGCTTCTCACCCTATCTCTAAGGGAGACGCCAGCCACCCGTCTGAGAAAACCCATTTCGGCCGCTTGTACCCGTGATCTCGTTCTTTCGGTCATGACCCAGCCTTCATGACCATAGGTGAGGGTAGGAACGAAGATCGGCCGGTAGATTGAGAGCTTTACCTTCTGGCTCAGCTCTCTTTTCGTCACAACGGTGCGGTAAAGTGACTGTAATACCGCCCCCGCTGCTCCGATTCTCCGGCCAATCTCTCGCTCCATTGTCCCCTCACTCGCAAACAAGACCCCGAGGTACTTGAACTCCTTCACTTGGGGTAATGGCTCATTCCCTACCCGGAGTAGGCAATCCACCGGTTTCCTGCTGAGAGCCATGGCCTCAGATTTGGAGGTGCTGATCCTCATCCCAACCGCTTCACACTCGGCTGCGAACCGATCCAGTGACTGTTGAAGGTTACAGACCGATGATGCCATAAGGACCACATCATCTGCAAAGAGCAGCGATGAGATCCTCAGGTCACCGAACTGCAACCCCTCTCCTCCACGACTACGCCTCGATATCCTATCCATGAAAATCACGAACAGGATTGGTGATAAAGCGCAGCCCTGGCGGAGGCCAACATTCACTGGAAACGAGTCCGACTTACTGGCGAGTATCCGGACACAACTCTCGCTTTGGGCGTACAGGGATTGGATGGCCCTCAAAAGTGACCCCCTCACCCCATACTCCCGCAGCACCTCCCACAGTATCACCCGGGGGACCCGGTCATACGCCTTCTCCAGATCCACAAAACACATGTAGACCGGATGGGCGTACTCCCAGGCCCCCTCCAGGATCCTTGCGAGAGTGAAGAGTTGGTCCGTTGTTCCACGACCAGGACGGAATCCGCATTGTTCCTCTTCAATCAGAGGTTCGACTACAGCTGTTTACGATACATAGAAACAGCTGTTTAAGACACATAGAAACAGCTGTTTAAGATACATAGAAACAGTTGTTTACGATACATAGAAACAGCTGTTTAAGTCACATAGAAACAGCTGTTTACCACACATAGAAACAGCTGTTTACGACACATAGAAACAGACACATAAAAAACAGACACATAGAAACAGCTGTTTACGATACATAGAAACAGCTATTTATGACACATAGAAACAGTCGTTTACTACACATAGAAACAATCGTTTATTACACATAGAAACAGTTGTTTGCGACAAATAGAAACGGCTGTTTTTTGCAACACAAAGAAACAGCTGTTTGTGGCACATAGAAACAGCTGTTTATGACACATAGAAACAGCTATTTACTACACATAGAAACAATCGTTTACTACACATAGAAACAGCTGTTTGCGACACAGAGAGACAGCTGTTTGCGACACATAGAAACAGCTGTTTACGACACATAGAAACAGCTGTTTGCGGCACATAGAAACAGTTGTTTATGACACATAGAAACCGATGTTTGCGGCACATAGAAACAGCTGTTTATGACACATAGAAACGGCTGTTTACAGACATAGAAACAGCTGTTTGCGACACATAGAAACAGCTATTTACTACACATAGAAACAATTGTTTACTACACATAGAAACAGCTGTTTGCGACACATAGAAACAGCTGTTTGCGACACATAGAAAAAGCTGTTTTTTGCGACACAAAGAAACAGCTGTTTATGACACATAGAAACAGCTGTTTATGACACATAGAAACAGCTGTTTACAAGACATAGAAACAGCTGTTTGCGACACATAGAAACAGCTGTTTGCGGCACATAGAAACAGTTGTTTACCACACATAGAAACAGCTGTTTACGACACAGAAACAGACACATAGAAACAGCTGTTTACGATACATAGAAACAGCTGTTTAAGACACATAGAAACAGCTGTTTAAAACACATAGAAACAGCTATTTACTACACATAGAAACAATCGTTTACTACACATAGAAACAGCTGTTTGCGACACAGAGAGACAGCTGTTTGCGACACATAGAAACAGCTGTTTACGACACATAGAAACAGCTGTTTGCGGCACATAGAAACAGTTGTTTATGACACATAGAAACCGATGTTTGCGGCACATAGAAACAGCTGTTTATGACACATAGAAACGGCTGTTTACAGACATAGAAACAGCTGTTTGCGACACATAGAAACAGCTATTTACTACACATAGAAACAATTGTTTACTACACATAGAAACAGCTGTTTGCGACACATAGAAACAGCTGTTTGCGACACATAGAAAAAGCTGTTTTTTGCGACACAAAGAAACAGCTGTTTATGACACATAGAAACAGCTGTTTATGACACATAGAAACAGCTGTTTACAAGACATAGAAACAGCTGTTTGCGACACATAGAAACAGCTGTTTGCGGCACATAGAAACAGTTGTTTACCACACATAGAAACAGCTGTTTACGACACAGAAACAGACACATAGAAACAGCTGTTTACGATACATAGAAACAGCTGTTTAAGACACATAGAAACAGCTGTTTAAAACACATAGAAACAGCTATTTACTACACATAGAAACAATCGTTTACTACACATAGAAACAGCTGTTTGCGACACATAGAAAGAGCTGTTTGAGCACATAGAAACAGCTGTTTGCGACACATAGAAACAGCTGTTTACGACACATAGAAACAGCTGTTTGCGACACATAGAAACAGCTGTTTTTTGCGACACAAAGAAACAGCTGTTTGTGGCACATAGAAACAGCTGTTTATGACACATAGAAACAGCTGTTTACGAGACATAGAAACATCTGTTTGCGGCACATAGAAACAGCTGTTTGCGACACAAAGAAACAGCTGTTTGTGGCACATAGAAACAGCTGTTTATGACACATAGAAACAGCTGTTTACGAGACATAGAAACAGCTGTTTGCGGCACATAGAAACAGTTGTTTACCACACATAGAAACAGCTGTTTACGACACAGAAACAGAGACATAGAAACAGCTCTTTACGATACATAGAAACAGCTGTTTAAGACACATAGAAACAGCTGTTTAAAACACATAGAAACAGCTATTTACTACACATAGAAACAATCGTTTACTACACATAGAAACAGCTGTTTGCTACACATAGAAAGAGCTGTTTGCGGCACATAGAAACAGCTGTTTGCGACACATAGAAACAGCTGTTTACGACACATAGAAACAGCTGTTTGCTGCACATAGAAACAGTTGTTTACCACACATAGAAACAGCTGTTTACGACATAGAAATAGACACATAGAAACAGCTGTTTACATACATAGAAACAGCTGTTTAAGAAACATAGAAACAGCTGTTTATGACACATAGAAACAGCTGTTTACGAGACATAGAAACATCTGTTTGCGGCACATAGAAACAGCTGTTTGTGACACAAAGAAACAGCTGTTTGTGGCACATAGAAACAGCTGTTTATGACACATAGAAACAGCTGTTTACGAGACATAGAAACAGCTGTTTGCGGCACATAGAAACAGTTGTTTACCACACATAGAAACAGCTGTTTACGACACAGAAACAGACACATAGAAACAGCTGTTTACGATACATAAAAACAGTTGTTTAAGACACATAGAAACAGCTGTTTAAGACACATAGAAACAGCTGTTTAAAACACATAGAAACAGCTATTTACTACACATAGAAACAATCGTTTACTACACATAGAAACAGCTGTTTGCGACACATAGAAAGAGCTGTTTGCGGCACATAGAAACAGCTGTTTGCGACACATAGAAACAGCTGTTTTTTGCGACACAAAGAAACAGCTGTTTGTGACACATAGAAACAGCTGTTTATGACACATAGAAACAGCTGTTTACGAGACATAGAAACAATTGTTTGCGGCACATAGAAACAACTGTTTGCGACACAAAGAAACAGCTGTTTGTGGCACATAGAAACAGCTGTTTATGACACATAGAAACAGCTGTTTACGAGACATAGAAACATCTGTTTGCGGCACATAGAAACAGCTGTTTGTGACACAAAGAAACAGCTGTTTGCTGCACATAGAAACAGTTGTTTACCACACATAGAAACAGCTGTTTACGACACAGAAATAGACACATAGAAACAGATGTTTACATACATAGAAACAGCTGTTTAAGAAACATAGAAACAGCTGTTTATGACACATAGAAACAGCTGTTTACGAGACATAGAAACAGCTGTTTGCGGCACATAGAAACAGTTGTTTACCACACATAGAAACAGCTGTTTACGACACAGAAACAGACACATAGAAACAGCTGTTTACGATACATAGAAACAGCTGTTTAAGACACATAGAAACAGCTGTTTAAGACACATAGAAACAGCTGTTTAAAACACATAGAAACAGCTATTTACTACACATAGAAACAATCGTTTACTACACATAGAAACAGCTGTTTGCGACACATAGAAAGAGCTGTTTGCGGCACATAGAAACAGCTGTTTGCGACACATAGAAACAGCTGTTTTTTGCGACACAAAGAAACAGCTGTTTGTGGCACATAGAAACAGCTGTTTATGACACATAGAAACAGCTGTTTACGAGACATAGAAACAGCTGTTTGCGGCACATAGAAACAGCTGTTTGCGACACATAGAAACAGTTGTTTACCACACATAGAAACAGCTGTTTACGACACAGAAACAGACACATAGAAACAGCTGTTTACGATGCATAGAAACAGCTGTTTAAGACACATAGAAACAGCTGTTTACGACACATAGAAACAGCTATTTACTACACATAGAAACAATCGTTTACTACACATAGAAACAGCTGTTTAAGACACATAGAAACAGCTGTTTACGACACATAGAAACAGCTATTTACTACACATAGAAACAATCGTTTACTACACATAGAAACAGCTGTTTGCGACACAGAGAGACAGCTGTTTGCGACACATAGAAACAGCTGTTTACGACACATAGAAACAGCTGTTTACGACACATAGAAACAGCTGTTTGCGGCACATAGAAACAGTTGTTTACGACACATAGAAACCGATGTTTGCGGCACATAGAAACAGCTGTTTATGACACATAGAAACGGCTGTTTACAGACATAGAAACAGCTGTTTACGACACATAGAAACAGCTGTTTGCGACACATAGAAACAGCTGTTTGCGGCACATAGAAACAGCTGTTTGCGGCACTTTTCCCCTCGGTTGTAAAGGCCAATAATGTATCAGGAATACCACACAAAACTGTGGAAAGGAATTATATTTGATTCTTAAGGGGTACAAACAATTTGGATTTCAGGCTGTCTTGTAAACATATCACAGATCATTTCTAACACATCTGACACATGACAAGTTGTTTCATGATCATCTTTAGAGTTTGCTCCCAGTAATCCGACATCTGGAGTTGGCCATCTGTTTTGGTTGTCTACTCGTATACTAGCCTCTCATGACCTACAGAGGGGAGGAACAGATCACAGCTATATGGCTAACAGGCTGTTTATGTCTCTCTGTTGCTAATCCTCCAAAATCCCAGTAAACTCTGTCTGAGACTGGCATTCATCTGCAAACATCAGTCACCTGCCTCCTTCTCATTCATTCCTCGATAAACAAACACTGCTGCTTTATCCTCCATTATACAGCCTGCAACAGCAAACAGAGACTCTGGAGATAGAAGCTCCAATATATTTTACATGTGGGACACATAGAAACATGTGGCTTTCAGCGGCTGCTGTTGTCCAGAGGGACTTGAAGCCAGTGCGTAGGGAGGAGTGTATCACCTTGCTCAAGGGCATCTTGACAGGGCACATGTGTGATGATGGATGGACATAAACAGGAACTTGAAGATCAATTTATGTTGAATTAGTTTGTCTGGGTTTGTCTTGAATAAGTCATATCACACTTAGCAGATGTTAGTATGTGTTTCTAGAAACAAACTGTTTTTGACTAATCCTTTACATTTTCAGTCAACATTGGCCTTCTGAGCCTGACATTCTTCTGCAAACATTTTCTGCCTTCTGTCACTGTAGTTTTTATTTCTAATAATCTTTACTGGAACCAATTGTTCACGGTATTTTGTCATTGCTCAGAGAGGTACATGTACCATAAATATATGATTTGATTTCCATCATTACAACATCATATTTTTGAAGCTGTCTTTTAATATTGTTGACTTTCCAAATGCGTAAAGCCAGTTTATTTCTATTTAAATAGTCAAATGTCAAATTAAGTTATTTTTCCCCCTGACACTGTTTAAGCCTCATCCGTCCTTTTCTTAAATTTTGTTTCTCCTACAGCCCTCCCCGAATTCCCACTAGGATCTTCTCTTCCCTGTTGGAGACCTTCTCCACCCCCCACATCCAGTAGCCATGGCAGATGACGCGGACATGCGCAATGAGCTGTCAGACATGCAGCAACGTGCTGACCAGCTGGCCGATGAGGTGAGAACAACGGTGGTTTCAGTTGTGATTGTGCACAAACATGATGGGACGCACGCATTTATGCACACTTAATCACAGAGACTGGACATTCATACGCATAGAAATGAGACGCACAAGTAGTGTACATTAAAGAGACTTTGAAATGGCAGAGCTTAAAGGGTAACTTCTGTATTTTTCAACCCTGGACCCTATTTTACAATGTTTTTCTGTCTAAGTAAGTAATGGGGATAACAATTTTTTAAATCGGCAATTGGAGGAAATTGCAGCTGGTAGACGCTAAACGGGTTACAATGTATCATATCGGGCAATTCCACACCGTCAATGTACATCCACTAAAAGTGCTTGTTTTTGACAGGCTCAGATTGTTATGATAAGTGTGTGACAACATTATGGAAAGGACACTGCAGAGAAATAAAACGTTATTTTGTTACTTTTGGCTTGATCCGGTCTGCTATCCTTGTTCCGAAATCTTGTGTTTTATCCTGTCAGCGGCAAAAACACGCACTTTTATTGGACGGTGAGGAATTGCCCACACTCAATACTGGAACAATCTCTTTCATGTTTTTGTGTCTAAGTAACTACTTAGTTACCTTTTGCTTTGAATTTGAAGAATTTGGAGGATAAATATTCAGTAGAGGGTAAATATAATATCTTCATATAATATCGACTTTTTGAGCAAAAGATTATTTTCTATTAATAAACTATTTTAATTAAACTAAACTCTTCATTTGAACTGCATTATGATAGTGTGTGTGATGTTTTATATCCTAACACTAAAATGTTACAAATGTAGTATAATAATAATTAATATAAATTATACAGCACTATGTTATTATCTGCCTTGGGCTGTGGCTGTTTGCATGCATGTATGTGCATGTGATAGGAGAGTTTACCTGCATCATCTGACTTTACATAACACTGTATGGTAACATCTTGACATCGTGACATTGTGTGTCCGTGTTCACGTGTAGAAATACATGTGTGTGTGTGTGTGTGTGTGTGCGTGTGTGCGTGTGTGTGTGTGTGAGTGTGTGTGTTTCACCGGCAGTCAGAGTGAGAGAGAGAGAAAGTCTCAGCCATGGCCCAGAGCAGATAAGCCCACACCCCTCCAACTTCACATGTGATTCACACTGGCACAGCTGAGCAGAATATTAAACACAAACACATGCGTGAACATAGGGCATACACAAAATGGCGTCGTCAGAATAACAGTTTTTGTCTCTCTTGCACTGACTTACATGAGGACAACAGCTCATATCAGAACCACTTCTGATCAAAGGACATGAGGTCAAGTGCTAAAATGTCGGTGCAAGAGTTTTATAGTCACTTGACTTCAGATAAAAAGAGAAATATGGGTAAAAAAGAAAAGGCAGAAGAGAAAGACGACTGGCTAACACATAAATAGCCGCTCAAATCTAAGCCGTGCCCCATTCGATGTCTCACCCAAACACTTTCTCCAGCCCCCACCGCTCCGGGGATCAGCCGCAGCCAGCACAGCATGGAGAAGCTGTGCCATTCTAAAGAGGACGAGATATCGCAAAGCGCCGTTCCTGCAGTGTGGCTCTAGCTAGCAAGCTGTGCTCTGCGGCCACTCGCTTCTTAGAGAGGGAATTGGAACTTGCAGCTACATATCTATCACAGGCTAATAATAGACATCTTGGTGAAAAGGGATAGAGAGGTGGGATCAAAGCGTGCTTTTATTACAAGAGTGTATTTATTTTTATTGGCAGAGTAAACTTCCTGAGTTAGATTACAACTCGGCTTAAAAGATTTAAAAAATAGTTTTGATCTCAAATCCAAATCATGCAATGGATTGACAGCATGAAAATTAACTTCTCTGAAATAATTCACTGTCACAGCTACGTTCAAAATTCCCATCATAAGGTCAGGCATATTCAATACTCAGTGCAGACAGTGTGTCGCTGTGAGTTCATGTTGAGTTCATGTCGATAAACGTCATATATTGATCCTTTTTGTGTGTCGCTGATTGTTCAAAATTGACTCCACTTTGTTGGGATACAAGTTCGCTCAATTCAATTGCTCAATTCAATGAACATACATACAGTATAATATATACTACAATATATGTTCTCTCTTGATGTCAAACAGTGACGTTTCCCTTTTCTGATGACTGTAGCTGTTTGACTCTGTCATGTCACGTCATTAACTGTATCTTTTATTCCTCCACAGTCTCTGGAGAGCACTCGTCGTATGCTGCAGCTGGTAGAAGAGGTGAGAAAAACCCATGAAACTTTGAATTTATGAATTAAATTTGAGACAAGATATGACACTGCAAGAAAGAATACGGTGATGCTGGAAGTCTATCATGTCTCAGATACACGACAGGCTGATATATATTATCAGGAAACAATGCACAAGAAAGAATTTGTGCTGGTACAGCAAGGACTCGAAGACGACCTTTGTTATCTTTGAATACATCGTTGCACTACAGTAAATCTGTAAGAAGTCAAATCATCTCCATGACTGAGAATGAGACGTTATTTCTTCTTCAAACCGCTGAACCAAAGGAAACTTCACCTTTAATCTTAAAAAGAATACGAAGCTGGAGCCAGGAGAACGTCTACAATTCAAGCTTGATACGTTTTTTTAACGTGAAAAATCTGACAGACTTGCAAGAATGTATCCTCATTGTGTGTCATTTTAAAGGAACATTTTTGGGAAATAGATATAGATCGAATAGATCAAACTTTTTAACTAACTCGGCAAGAAAGCAATTTAGCATATTTCTCAGAAGGAGAACTGATCGTTGAACATCTCTGCTGCTTTGTTATTATTATTCTTGAATCAAGTTTCTATCTTGTCAGGCAGGACTGAGTGAACCATAAGTCAACGGAACGATGGCGTGAATAGCATTATAGGAAATTAATTAATGTCAAGGAGAGAGGACGCACACATACGTGCACAGACTCTGAAGGTTTGTATTTGCTCATGTAACATTTATGGCAATAAATAATACTGTGATAAACTGAGAGTGTAAGACAAGGAGAAAGAGGAACAGAGAGCCTTAGTGTGACTGACAAACAAGCAGACGGAGATGGAGGGAAGGAGGAAATAAAAGGGAGACAGTGTGGACTGCAGGGGGGGGGGCGTCTGACAAGCTCTCCGTTCAGATCTCAAGGTCACATTGAGTAAATCTCACCACGCAGCCCCACCCTACGACTGTTGCAGACGGGCAGATTACAAAATTGCTTTAAATGCCGTTATCACACAAATGCATAACACGAGGCCGGCGTTCCCCACACAATCGGTCCATTTTATGATGTCACTCAGGAATTTCCAGTCCAAACTTCAGAAATGTGTGTTAATGTATATGTAATGTAATAATAAAAAAAATGCTTAATTAACTTAATTTTGAAGGGACATCATTTTCTGAATAAAGAAATCAATGCACATGCTGCTCTTGAGTAAGTAAGAATCCTTCATGTTGCAGCACACCTTAATCTTAAATCAAAAATCTTAAAGTTAAGATAAAATAAAAAGACAAATCCATGAATCTCTCCACCTGATTTGAATGAGGAATCTGCGTTGAACCACCTCCAGTCCTGTATGGGATCATGGTGGATTATTCCTTGGCGTTTCCTGAGGGACTCATTTTGACTACTTTGGGATTCCTCTTGGATGGAGGCTTGCTAAATTACAGAATCATTTATACACCAGAGCTTCCTTATTGCACCGCCTGCGCCTCTCAATGTGGCTTTCCTTCCAAACTGCTGATGAAGCAGAGGGGATGTATGCGTAACAGTGTGTATGTGTACGTGTCTGTGCGTTGAAGTGTGTGCGTATACACTGACACACCATAATCTTATTTATGCCTATCAGGATGAGGTGAGGTGGTGCTGCATTTCTAAGAAGCAGAGAGGAAAAAGAGTTGCGTATAAGCGAGTGTCGCTATCCTCAGCCTCCTCACACTCTTTCTAGCAGCTTTAAAACCTGAAGCCAAACCAGCTTATCAGTGACTAATAGCTTTACTGTGGCACTCATGCAGGCTCAGCTGCTCAGATGGTTCACAGTCAGGAAGGAATTCAAATTTAAATCTTAAGGATGAAAGAAGACCAACATTCAATCTACATTTAAAAAATGTTGGGGGGGGGGGATTTTCTTAGAAGTTATAATCAATACTAATGCAGAGGCTAACAGCTGCTGAGTCTTAGACAGAAGGGCTGTTGGGATCCTGTGTTTTTAATAGTGTCATTTGTGTGAGGAAATCCAATGGCAGGGTTTTCATTTTAATGAGAACTCTTCTCTGCTGTCAGCGTTATTATTGCTCTTGAGGGCTATTTCAATGTTTCCTGCTTTAATGCCTGAATTACCTTTGCCCCTTGTAATCAATGCCAACATGCTGACACTGGGAGAACGAAACATTCTCATTTGTTCCTTCAGTAGATAAACATAACATAAACATCAACAACATGGGTATTGTGATGTTAAACTAGTCACTTTTCGGCTTTACAGAAAACACGGTAGACTTATTTCTTAATGTGTGTCAAAAGGATTTACTAGACGTCATGCGTACCAACAGTTAAATACTTTAAAACACGTAGGTCTTCACGTCATCTATTGCACGTCTGTCCGTCCTGGGAGAGGAATCCTCCTCAGTCTCTCTCTGAGGTTTAGAAACTGTTTTCCCCCTTTAATTGTGGGGTTTCTTTTAGGAAGTTTTTCCTTGTGCGATGCGAGGGTCTAAGGACTATTTAAATAAACATGAAGTTAAAGCCAGGGGAGGTAAGCTGAACATAAGGACTGGAAGCATGGGGTAACAGCTAGCCTGTCCAAAGGTTAAACGACCAACACTTCTTATGCCGCCTTCAAATGGGGTTGTGTTTTCTTTGTAATTTTATAATATGTCATGCATTTCCTGCATTATGTTCCTCACCTCGGTGGCTTCTAGACACCGACAGCAACGTTAATATTGCCGTCATTGCCGAGCTAGCAGTGATTGTCCTCACAACTTAACCACTTGAATGCCAAGCCTATCGTGTACACTTCCCATGTCGTAACCACAAGCTCACGAGTTCCATTGGAAAGGCAGCATATAGCCCACTAATCAACACAATATGTCACATTGTTTTGTGGTTTTATACACAGTTACGTGCTGGAACTATTTTTTGGCCTGGGTGACCAGCCAGAGATAGGCTAGATTTTACACTAATCTAAGATAACCAGCTGCACCAGTAGCTTCATATTAAGCGAACAGACTTGTGATTGGTGGTGTTGATCTTCTTATCTAACTCTCCTCAAGAAAGCATATGAGTGTATTTCCCAAAATGTCAAATCATTCCCTTTGTT
This sequence comes from Cottoperca gobio, assembly GCF_900634415.1. NCBI lineage: Eukaryota > Metazoa > Chordata > Actinopteri > Perciformes > Bovichtidae > Cottoperca > Cottoperca gobio. The sequence goes on along the minus strand of NC_041378.1, from coordinate 17,193,822 downwards.
CATTCAAAGGCTTCAGATAAAGCTTTCCTCCCTTGTGCTGGCTGAAAGTGTAATTGTCCGAAGTCATTATGGTTAATTGCAGTAGAAGAATCCAATATCAAAGAATGCAAAATAGTGACAAAATGTATTGTTATTTATTTATTGTTATTTGTATTTGTTAAATGTGCACAAAAAGATTGTTCCTGGTGAAAAGTGAAAAGGGTAAATGTTGGGAATCAGTAAATTGCTTGTGGCTGTATGCCTAAACTTTTGTAGTGTCATTACTGACCTCTTTATCTTTTTATTTGTCCTCCCTCCCTCCCTCACGCTTCCTTTCTCCCTGGCTGTCTCTGGGCAATAGAGCAAAGATGCCGGCATCAGGACTTTGGTTATGCTGGATGAGCAGGGAGGTAAGTCTGCAAGAGGGGAGACGGCGGGTTTAGTCACAACATATATTAATACTAAGCTGTTCACCTTCAACAAAGCTCATATACTGCATCTGTATTTAGTAAAAAGTAATAAGATTATGATTATTTTAGCAGCACCACAGGTAATTATACATAGTAATGTCTGTTTTAATCATTTATGGTATCAAAACACTTGTGAATGGATTGATTGTTTCATATGCAGTTGCTTGTTTTTATGTAAATGCATTTCCAAACTAATTTATTTTTCCCTGTTTTGTTTAGTATAATTTCTGATTTGGGTTTTGATTTAACGCATGGTTTAATGGTTTATTTAGGGTTTAACTTTGGGGAGAATTTCTTTCTTTCAGCTTCCTTTAACCTTTGTTTTCTTTGGCTAACATTTTTCTTTTTGATTTGCCTAACTGCTTTTGATTTGCCTGCAGCTTTCTTTTATTTTCTTTAGCTAACAAAGACAGTGAAAGAAAATCTTGAAAGTGCCAAAACATTAACAGAGGTATATTTAATGCCAGCCACAGCACTGCCAAAACCCTAAAGCTCAACTCAGGATACTTTATTCATTGTTCAGAATCCAGTTGGGTTAACGTGTTTGTCCCTGTGGGAGCCAATGTCAGAGTGACTTCTGGGCTGTTCTTGGATCTGTGCAATAATCTTCTCCAGAACTACCGAGGAAAAACTGTTTGAATGTGAAAATGATTAAAATGTTGGTCTCACAGACTTCAATGCCAACAGACATTAATTTTTACCACGTACACTAATGAGCCTTAATGAAAATAAGTGGCAGCAGATATGCCACCTCTATACATGCCCTATTTTATGGCTCTGGTCAAAGGTCACCTGTTAAATTATTACAATTTGGCCAATCTGTCTTTTTCTGTAAATACTACTGGAGGCCTCAATGCCCAAACAGGTGTGAGACGGTCCAGAGGTGTAAAATTACAAGAGGTGGATAAGAAAAAACGATCGATTTAGCTGGTAATGACAAAATATTCAATCACTTCTCTATCAACTCATATACTTTGTACAATCCCTGGTTACATGCAGTTTGTTAATGAGCAAGCCAACAACCCACATTGAATAACATGAATTAAAGTGTCACCCCTTTGGAACGTTAATAGCTCATCAAATGGCCGTTATCAGTTGTTATCACGACCATTCTAGATGTTCAGATGGGGCAAAATAGGCAAACTGCAATTACTTGCATGTTGCAAAAGTTAAAGTTAACGGTCGCAGTTTGAAACAGTCCTGATTTGTTTGACTCATCCATCCACCCTGACCTCCTAACTTCCTCCTTTGCTCCCGTCATACTTACTACGGTCACTAGTTGCCTCTTAACCCTTATCTAGGAGGCTGATAACCACTGATAACACCCATTCAATTAGCTGATAACATCTGAAGCGGGTGAAGGTGTGCAACATCAAAGAGTTAATAGTGGCAGTGGGAAACTGTATAAAAGGTACCCTGTGCTTCATTGGCTCTAGCATGGACATGGGACTTCAGCTCTTCCATTGGCTGGAATGCATGTAAACCAATTCACCAATCCTGTAAGAGTGAGCCGTAATTGCACCAACACGCCTGTTCACCCGGGCAGATAAAAGCTTGATCCCTCCTCTGACTATCCATTCATCCCCTCACCACTAGTGTCAACACTATTCTGCACCTGCAGGGTCACCACTCCAAAACCAATTGCAACAGCTGACTGGACACGCAAGAGGCTGTAACCCTGAGCTCACCTCTGACCCTGCGTTATTGACCATGTGCAGTGAGAAGAGCCTGTAGATCTAGGGCATTTGATACTTGAGACAGTCATAATAGATAATAATAGTAATAATAGGTTTGCTAAAATGAAATCAAGTATAAAACTTTTAGCCACTCACCGTTTTTTTGGCAACACTCTATAATGAGTGCGACATGCTCAATGTCATTACCCCACTTTACTCTAAAAAGCACTGACTTAACATAGATCCTTTCTTGGTTGAATATATTTACATAAATGCATGCCAACCGGGGATTTTACAAATCTGAAAAAGTCAATGAACTACTTTTCGAATCAGCTCCATATTTAACTGTGCCTCACACTTTCACACTCTGCTTGCACCGTAGTTCCTTTAATCACAATCACGATGGAAGAGTCTTTGTGCTGTGGAACAGTCACCAGCGCACCATCCACTACATCAGCATGACAAAGGCCCTGACAGCCATGAACCAGAATCTAATCATACTTGAAATCCTTTCAGTTATCTTGAACATTTGCAAAGGCAGACAAGGCAACACAGGCATTTCTCAGCTAAATAAGCCAGTTGTATTCTGTTCATTGTGGCATTAAAATGTAACAAAGTAATTCACCAAAACTGGTATTAGAAGGAATTTTAAGTAGCCTCTTATAAGGTCTTAAAAAAATAAAAAGGTATCCCCAGCCTATAAAAGACATTTAAGTTTCAACACGATTTGAATGATTGCTGATGATGATGCTATGGCTTGGTCAGACCAAATAACATATAGCACTCATTTATATTGTTTCAATATTAGCTAACAATGTCACATTACATAAAGTGGAGAAAATCTGTCAGTACTGAGATGCCACTACATTTAACAGCTCTCAAGTGAGATTTCTTTGCTTTAGTCTGATGTAATTATAAAATATTTACTGTGAACAGAAAGCAATTTCTTGTTCTCTTGCTTTCTGACTGAACCAGGAACAATTAAGGGAATAGTTAGGGAAATCTGTATATATTGCTCTCCTGTATAAAGTTAGTTGAGATAGTTGAGAAGATTGATGCCACTCTCATATCTGTACACCAAATATAAAGCTACAGCCAGGAGACGGTTAGCTTAGCTTTGCATAACAACTGATAGCATGGGAGAACAGATAGCCTGACTCGGTCCAAAGGTAACAACATTTCCATGCAAATACCTTTAAAGTGAAAAGGACAAGCTGTGGTTTTAATGGAGTTGTGTACAGTATATCTTTCCCCCGAATCCAAGCCAATTGTTTTACCTTTTGACAGAGCAAGGCTTGTGTTAGCTGCTTCTTCTTTTCCATCAGTCTTTATGCTAAGCTAATCTAACCAGCAGCTTGCTCTAGCTTCATATTTAGCTGACAGACATGAGAGTTGTATCAATCTTTTAATCTAACACACTCTTAAAAGCGACAAAGTTTGCTTCCAAAATTGCGATGGAATGGTATCCATATGTCATGATTTGATTTTTTTGTGCTTTTTATACAATTCTCTGGCCCCAAAATTCCGTAAAATTCCGTAATTTATCCCACCAAATCAGTGCACTCAATAGGAACTGAGATCAGTCTCAATCTCTTACCCAGACACATGCACATACAGACCAGAGTAACACATGACTCAGTTACTGTTCATCATAACTCATATTTCTGTCAATCAGTCAATGAAATTCATTCCACTACTGTCATCCCTTTGTCCTGACCAGAGCAACTCGATCGTGTTGAAGATGGCATGAACCATATCAACCAAGACATGAAGGAAGCCGAGAAAAATTTAAAAGATTTAGGGAAATGCTGTGGGCTTTTCATATGTCCGTGTAACAAGTAGGTACTGACAATGTGCCCCAACGGTTCTTTACATATGTGGTGGCGTCCAGTTTTTCCTCTTTTCTTTTTTTTTTACTTTCTTTCGTCACAGTGAGTGTCTGAAGTTGTTGTCTTCTCTCCTTTGTCTTCTCTTTATCTATCTCTTCCTCACCTCTTCCTCCCTCTCTCTCTTCTCGTGCTTCGTTCTGTGGGGGATAAATGACTTGTGTTTAATCAGAGCAACTGGAGCGCATCGAGGAGGGAATGGACCAAATCAATAAGGACATGAAGGATGCAGAAAAGAATTTGAACGATCTAGGGAAATTCTGTGGTCTTTGCTCCTGTCCATGTAACAAGTAGGTGCTGCTTGCCTGCCTGCCTGCCTGCCATTCAAAGATAAGAATAAATATCTAAGAGATCAAAATATAATCGAGGTAGAAGTGACATCACGATGGCTATCAGCCAATAGTCCGCTCTGCTCCATCTCCAAATGCAAACTCTGACTCCGTCCATTTCACATCCATATGAGGTGGACACTGGATGCCATGATGTGCTTTCAAATACTTTCTCTCCCATACATACAAACAATACACACAATACATTTAAAGTCTAACTGAAATTTTAATTATCCTCACTTCTTGTGTAAGGAAAAACCAGGAAACAAACTCTTGTGTATTTTGTACCATTAGTGACGTCCCTTTACAACATTCTACATTTGTAAGGACACGTCATGCTTTTAAGTTTGAATTCCGCTTGCAAAGTGAAAGCTAGCAAGCCAGGGCATAGCTCATTAATGTTAGTTGATTCCCACTAGACGCTCATCTTTGTTCACCTGCTGGGTCATCAGCAGCTCGTACACGCTCAGTGATGTCTCCGTCTAGCATTATAGAAAGGAGACGGTCTAGTTAATGCTAGCTGGCTCTTCGTTATGGGTCCAAATGTGACAAATGACCAGTCTGCCAGAACTCACATCAATGGGTAGTGCTTTAATCTCAGCACTCTCAGTTATCTAAATCACAACACAGAGTAATTTAGGGCGTGCTCAAATCACAGTGGTTACTAAGCAAAGGCTCCACTATTGAACCAACTAAATTAACATTGTCAGTTGGAACTATTCATGCTTCCTGGAGAAGACTAATGTATGGGGCGCTGCAGAACAATAAACAAAACCATTTTTACAAGACAACAACAACCAACAGCAAGCATATCTACAGGGATTTCTGAGCAAAGATTAATTGAAATTTCAGTTCGACTTTAATTCAGACAACATGCAGACACATACTGTAGACAATAGTGGGCACATGCAGTGACCTTGGTTTATTGTGCGATATCTCCCCTATATTGGCCTCCAGACAGACAGTTACCCAGAATGCATAGCTCCAAGACTTGCAAGCATCCCATAGTCCATCAGTCTGAGCCAACGCTACATGATTGGCCTCTGAGAAGTAGCACCTATACTTCCAAATTTCAAATTGTGTCATCAATGATGGAAGTACCCCAACATACTTCCTTGCTACACAGTCGAACTAGACACGTGCAGATAGACTGGGTGAGACCCAAATCCTATACAACCGACCCCAAAAATGTCCAGTCCTCCAAATAAGCTGTTCTCCACTCAGCCAAGGCCAAGGTTCATCAATAAGTGCCTCTCTTAACACCCTTCTGCCAAGGGCCCTTCTCCAAGTGCCCTATTCTCTAAGCTTCCACTTCCAACAAACACATTTATAATGGAAAGCATCTACATGCAGGTGTAGCCATTGTAGAAGTCCCACTACTGATTCCTCCTGAAGAGGAATTGTTTTTTGTTGTTGTATTCATTCAAAGTGATGAAGAGAGGACTTCTAAAATGATGTCACTGTAGCTGTTGGCCATCCCAACTATAAAATCATTAAGATTCAACCAAAAGAGCAGGGCTGGGGCTACCGAAGCATCTTGGCACTCAGATCATTTTATGTGTTTACTCCAGCTGGATATTCAGTGATCTTGGTCCCAAAATGCATTTGGTTAGCCTGGTCCAGGACTGTTTGACACTTCTCCTCATCTGCATGATCTCTACCACCACCACCACACCGCTCTAACATCCAGTAGATCCTCACCTCTTTGCAGGCAACAAGACTTGTTTTTGTTTCCCTCTGAGCATCCCCCTCCCCCACCACCATTTTTGAACAACCAAGTGCCAATGATATGGAATGACTGCTGAGCATGACCCTTTGAATGCTCATGCATGCATGACAATGCAACTCATAACAGCAATGCTACACATGATTATGTTAAGATCATGACGCTGATATTAACAATGAAGGTGATGTTGATGGTACACTTTTTCTATGTTTAATCTACCTGGGGGCCTAAACACCAGATACGTAGAATTGATTAATTTGTCTTATTTTGTCAAAATCTCTGGGAAGAATACATGAGGAGAAAACCTAGTCAGCTTAAAACCACACTTTGATTTTGTATATATTATATGTACAATTATAAAATTATAACAATTAACAATTATAATGGGCAACATTTAATTTGCACCTGAAACAATTATTGTATATTTCACTAAGGATGATTACAGCCGTAAGTTTGTGATTTTATAGATCCAAATCAAGTGCACACAAAGAGACAAAAAATATGTTAATTGAAGTCCTTCTTGCATAAGAAAAGAAGGAAAAGGAGGAAGAATGTTTTAGTTTTTTGTCTTTTTAAAGCAGTAGATAAGAGCAATGCTTCAGTGCATGACACAATTGTGGAATGCTAGAAAGTAGGACGTGAACACATCACAAGAAGACAAAAAGGACAGTATGACACATTCAAATCAAAGGAGAATAACAGGAGTTCCTGGGAGTTGGAAACTGGGTTAGGACACATGCGCAGTGAGATGTTTTCAGGGATGCAGTCATGTTTGATGTGTAAATGGGTACATCTTGCTACTGCTCATATTTTTACATGGCTCTGTGTGACGATCCAGCCCACTGCTGCCTTGTTTTACCCCTCTGGTTCTGCTGCAGTTTCTCTGCAGTTTCACCTCTCCTGCAGAGTGCTGTCTTCATCCAGGCTTTATCCTGTTCAACATTACTGTTTGCTAAGCTCCCTCTCGCAGGGGGAACTCGCTCACATGTAGGTCAGCCATATCAGAGAGTGGCATGAAAGCCTGCTGGGAAGTTGAGTCAAACTGAATGCACAGACATATTTTTGTAGGATTTCTTTCACTACTCAGAAAGTGAGACTTATTTCCATCGTACGTGTTAGGATATACTTTTTAATCACTTCAGCATGCTGGCTGTCTATCGGAATTAGCTGACTTGGTTTTCTGGTACTTAATGCCTTTGGAATCTGTCTTTCTGCCACTATTATTGAATTTTGATTGGTAGATAGCTCAACTTGCAGGTCACTCAGGGAATGAATTAGATAGAATGATTTTGGTTTTACTACAGGATCCGCAATTCCTCATGTGATCTAATCAGATCATTTCAGTTAGAGAAGTGCATTATACCCATTATGAGACTGTAGGGAAGTAAATTGCAATGGGGACCAAACTGGATATCAAATGAGACGAAATTGTTGTGAGAGGAGAGGGGAGGAGAGAGATGAGAGGAGAGGAGAGAGAGGAGAGGGGAGATGAGAGAGGAGGGAGAGAAGAGAGAGGAGATGAGAAGGGAGGAGAGAGAGGAGGGAGAGGAGAGAGAGGGGATGGGAGAGGAGAGGAGAGAGAGGGGAGGAGAGAGAGAGAGGAGGAGAGAGGAGGGGAGGAGAGAGGAGAGGAGAGGAGGGGAGGAGAGATAGGAGAGGAGAGAGAGCGGAGAGAACAGGACAGGAGAGGGGAGGGGGGAGGAGAGGAGAGAGCGGAGGAGAGGAGAGGAGAGGAGGGGAGGGAAGGGGAGGGGAGGAGAGATAGGAGAGGAGGGAAGAGAGAGAGGGGAGGAGAGGAGGGAGAGGAGCGATAGGAGAGGAAAGAGAGGGGAGGAGAGGAGGGGAGGAGAGGAGGGGAGGAGAGGAGAGGAGGGGAGGAGATAGGAGAGGAGGGGAGGAGAGAGAGGAGAGGAGCGATAGGAGAGGAGAGGAGAGAGAGGAGAGGAGAGGAGGGGAGGAGAGGGGAGGGGAGAAAGAGGGGATGAGAGATAGGAGAGGAGAGAGAGGAGAGAGGAGAGGGGAGAGAGAGGAGCGAGAGGAGAGGAGAGGAGAGATAGGAAGGAGAGGAGAGAGAGGAAATGATAGGAGAGGGGAGGGGAGAGGAGAGGAGAGGAGAGGAGAGGAGAGGAGAGGAGAGGAGAGGAGAGGAGAGGAGGGGAGGAGAGAGGAGAGGAGAGGGGGAGAGGAGAGGAGAAGGAAAAGTAGGTACAGTATTAAGGATCAAAGGGAAGAGAACCAACAAAAACTGAAAAGAAGTATGTACAAAAAGAAAGGACTCAGACAAGGGTAGCATGTGTGTCAGCGGGGACAGGGAGCTAAACGAAGCCTCAGTCCATTTCTATTAATAAAAACAGTGTAGGAGGCTGAACCATCACCATTCCTGTACAGCAAGAATACATCCACACAGCACTGTATTGTTATACAAAACTCAGCAACTGATGCTAATACAAGCAAAGAAATTACAGAATATGTGTTGAATGGATGATGAAGAAATCTGTATAGATAAGAGATTCATTTAAGGTGGCCAGATTTCTGAAATGTAAACCGAGGACATTTCCAGTTTGGTGGTGTATATATCATTAAAGGTTCAATGTGTATGATATGGCATATTAAAACATTAAAGCAATAAACTAACATTATCAAGATAATATGAAGAGGCAACAGTGTTGACGTTTTGTCAAAGACGTCTATGTGTAGCAGAGATATTTACTGAAATGAGCTAACTGACAGTTCCAGCCCGTCCTGTCTAGGAGGCGATAGTGAGTAGATGTAGCTCCAATCTGCCCTCAGACCAGAGGGAGAAGAAGTGCAGTTGCCTGACTCGGGCAGACTCAGGACTTGTCAACATTACATCCATGATCCCTGCACGTTTGATAGTTTGTTTTGATTAAATCCAAAGTGGCAGAAATGAGAAAACGACTCGAACCCTCGCCTTGTCCTCACTGTCCGGTGAGACACGGTGGCTGGGATACAGACAGATCTTCCGTTAGCAGTTAGCACTGATTTAGCCGACTCCCCACCGGATCGTCAAACTTTCTGTTGCTGCTGTTACACAGGTTAGACCCAGCACTCCATCAGGACCGCTGTGACTCCCGGTGGGCATATCAGAGCCGCCGGAGCAGCTGCTTGCTTCCCTCCGGGGAAGCAGATCTTTGTCAGCGCGGAGAACGAAACAAAGACACAAGTAGTTACCTTGTCTCTGCCGCCCAGACCCAGGCCAACATACAAACTATCAAAACGTAACGTTACACAGACCGCACAGACCCAGTGCCTCAGTAAACACACAGACATCTGAGCCCCATGTGAAGATTATAAGATATCAGAGACATTTAGACCGGCTCTGACAGACAGACAGTACACACAGTAAATGATGAACACTAGAAGAAAGACATGTAGCTGTAGAATACAATACACAACATGAAGAATACAGTACAATACTAAATATGACAAACCAGTACAACTAAAATACAAAAAGGTTAACATCCCCCTGTACATTAGTTGCCCACTGCTCCTAGTAGTAGACTCCTGGTACTGGGATGGGTTAAAAGCAGAGAACACATTTCACTGTGTGGGCTGTGTGCTCTGCATGTGTGACCATTACAAAGAGGGTTTCATCCCTCCGATTCTAATTCTAATACTCCAGTTGTTTTTTTTAATAACTGATGTATTTGATGATTGATACATTTAGATTGTATGGACCCAGTGGTAGAGGTGAAATACTTCTCCTATTTCTCTGGAGCTGGTGGCTCAAAATTACACATTGCACCTTAAAATTCTGGTCTCATGAATTTTGACCATGATAACTGTTATAACTGTGCAGGCCGACTGATACAATTGGTTAATAACTAAGTAACTTTGTGAACTTATTAAGGATAACATTTAGCTCATTCTGGGGCATTCAATGATTTTCCATTGTTCCGATTATATAAACAAACATTTTACTGTCCGATCTGAACAGCCATCTAGTGTCCTGGTAGTTTGTGTAGAATAAGCAGAAGAGAAATGAGAAAAATTAAGAATTATTTTTATAAAAAGGAGACAGTAGTAGGCCTATATGGGAAATACTTAACAAAATAATAGATTACAAATAGGATGACGATAAACTTGGTAACTACATAATATACTTATACCAACCTAATCTGTATATTTCTCAGAATAATGTCTTTTCTTCTGCATGGCTCTGCTTAAAAGATGTGTGTGATGATGCTGTGGGTTCACTTTCTAGCTTCTTGCCAAGTTTTCCACAGCAGTTTTCTCTAAATCTAGCATGAGCAAGTAGTTGGTAGTAGAAGAAGAGTAGTAGAAGAATAGTGATAGGAAAACTACCAAGAGCAGCCCCTTCTGTTGGCCAAAACAAGCACAACACGACCAAGATGTCACCTGGCAGGCTCTGCTGCCCGGTCTTTCTCCACACGTAAAATAGACGGAATCGGAGTTTCAAGCTTCCGGTGGAATCGCAAGGCATGCTGGTGTGGCAAGCCTAGAAAAGTGAGCACTAACTCTACGAGGGCCACCATATTGGATTTCTTCTCTACGTGTTTACATTGTATTTAGCTTATTCTTCAAGCGTGTTTACATTGTATTTGGCTAGTTTTTAGTGTGTAATCATCGCTCTTCTAGTTATGGGATTTGGACACCGAAATTGTGTGGTGAAAGGATATTCAAACAGTGGGAAAAAGCTAAATAAATGGGCAGAATCTCATTGTGAGCTTCACGATTGCAAAAATTGCGACTGCGAGCCCCCGCTCGAACTATTTCCATTTCCAACAGCACTAACGAACAATGATAGAAGGCTAGCATGGACCAACAAATGAATTCCCTGATCCTGAACTCGACCTGGGGTATGTAGTCTATCTACTTGATTTATATATTGACAAATGTACTTTTTATATATTGAGTTTTATAATAATTAACAAACACAAGTTAGGTATATATTTAGAATAGCTTACCCTGCAACACAACTGCAATAAGCACTTATGATATCGACAGTTTTCTTGACTGCGCAGATCCATGCCGAATGTGGCATATGGGAAATTTTCATTGAATGAGTAAATTTTTCTTTCAAAAAGCAATACTCAGAATCTGCGAGAGGATTAAAAGATATTTGTTTCAACCAGCCAGAGTCAAACAGTCTAAATGCTTTGCCTTCTTTGTATTCGTTCAAAGTTCATTTATGAAACTCGACATCGTTCCCTGGGTGGTCAGACATTAAAAATAATGTTATATCGCTGAGGTATATCGGCGGCCAAGAAGTCATGCTGTTGTTTTCATTGACCTAGCCATCCTGCAATGTCAAGGGATCAGGCACTGAATCGCCACTCGGCATAACCAAAAGCTTAGTCTTTTCTTTTTCTGTGATTGAAAGTCTTTCGTTAGCTGTTGGTTGCTCCTCAATGCCCATCTCTGATGCAGCAAACACCCTGGCAATAAGCTCGAGTTTTGTTCCTGAAACCTTTAAATTCTGCTTGCGGCAAAATACTTTTAAAGCTTTGACTTTCCACATCTGAACCTCATCATAAGAAAGGAGTTCAGAACTCATTGTAGAGCAGTAGGTTTGTTTACAACACGCTTGAAGAATAAGCTAAATATAATGTAAACACGTAGAGAAGAAATCCAATATGGCGGCCCTTGTAGAGTTGGTGCTCCCTTTTCTAGGCTTACCACACCAGCATGCATTGCGAAGCCCGAAACTCCGATTCCGTCTATATGATTTCACTTTCCGGGTTGCTTTTAACTCACAATTTATAACAGGGACATTTTCTCGGTGGACAAGGACATCTGGTCACCCTATATTACTTTTTCAGGAATATCAGTGTTAAACTGCTTGAGTGGTGAAAAATGTTTGGCTGTCCTGCCATTAAAAGTGGCAAAACATTCTGGAGATAAACATATGATAAAACCATAAAATAAAAAATAATAAATGAACCTCTTTCTGCTACCTTCCCTTCTATCCCGACTCTTTTGTGCCAAAACAGACGCTGAAGCGATGTGACGTTTGACAGGCAGAGTGAGGTGACATTTACAAAGCCATGCAGCCGAGCTGTGGTTGCATATCGTGTTAGCACAGCTGTATTTGTGATACACGTTCTTGAGACAGAAGCAGATACAGATGAATCCATGGGTGTTAGTGTCATCCTTATCACACTCTTCACTCCTCTGCCTCACTGCTACCTGACATCCAACTCGGAACCTGGAAGAAAAGCAGTGACCTTTAAAATAAGACAAAGTGAAGGGTGGGGGTGTTAGAGTTCTGTTTAGGAATAGTTGACCATGGTGTTATTCTCTGTTGACTTCCTCCAGTTTCTTGTTTTGTTTTGTTTTGTTTTGTTTCCTTTTGTCGTTTGGCAGTTTGTTCTACGCATTAATCGTCGTCCCTCCTAACTTCGTGACAGTCCTGTACACTCTGTGTTGTGTGTCTGCCAACAGCTCGTCTCTTCTCTGTTTTCTGTCACACTGGTACATGTAACTGTGGGGTAGGGAGGGGGGTTTATCATTGCAATAACACAGAAGTGCCAGTGGGATGGTTTAAATTTTAAATAAAAAGGGAAATGGAGGGGGTCACCCAACATGTGGAAGCTAGTCAAATGCATGCTTAGATTATACAGACATATGTGACTTGTGCCTGATTCTGAACAGTATGTTATACAGTACAATAAACAAGATATAACAGTGGACACATGACTATTGTGTAACAACAGAATGAACCTGTACCTAAACCCAATCTACAAACCAGTCCGTGCCTGCTATGCTTTGCTTGACCTAGTCTAGTCCCCACCATATATTTATGTTAGATGCATGAAACCAAATAACACCTCTGTGTCAGCTGATCACACTACATACTGATATATATATATATATATATATATATATATATATATATATATATATATATATATATATGTTGTTGCAGTACCTCAAATCCAAGGCTCTCTTTGTAGATTTGACTAATGGGAAGCCAGCCTGGTTGAGGTAAATTATGAATCGTTGGGTCAAATTGTTGAGTAACTGTCCCTCCTCGTCCTCCCCTTCACTGTCGGCGGCCAGGATGAAGGGCGGAGCCAGCAAGGCCTGGGGGAAAAACCAAGATGGGGTGGTGGCCAGTCAGCCCGCCCGCGTGGTGGACGAGCGCGAACAGATGGCCATCAGTGGAGGCTTCATCCGCAGGTAAGAAGGGAGCTTCAGGTTTACGAATCGAAACATCTAAAATGGACATGAAGTGGGGATTTAAAAGTATGGACTGAAAGATATGTGTATATGCATATCGAAGGAATACGAGTGCCTGTGTGGAGGTGGTGCAGACATTTTGGGTTCTAAAATAACCAGGAAGGGACCCAAGCGAAGGAGAAAGACGCAAGCCAGGAGACCGTTAGCTTAGCTTTGGCATAAAGACTGGAAACAGGAGGAAACAATCTGTATACTGCTAAAGATCATTTAAATGAACAAGTCATACAGCAACTCGTTTGTTTAATCTATAAAAAAAAACCTATAAAGTGTGAAAATGAAAAAGTCACTGCTGCCTATAGGTAGTGTGCAAACACGTGACAAAACTGTGTGACGTATGCGTGCGACGCCATTTTGGATGAAAAACAAATCAACAATGGTGTCTAAAGCGAACAACTACAACAATACAACTCTGACTTCTTCAAAGTTTTTGACCCTCTGGAGTCCTCTGCAAAGTCAAGATTCAGAGAAAAAGTCAAAATTTTCAAATTGTCAAAGTTTGGGATTTGAAAATATGAATTTTAATCAGAAAGCTTGCGCTGCACATTACAATAGTGGGGTTTGAACTCACGTAGACACTAGACGAAGCCGAGTTTAAGTAGAAATGAGGAGAGGCAGAGAGGAGGTCAAGAGAGAGCCTGGTTGTGTTTTGAAATGGGGGAGCAAACTTAACTTAACACTTAAAATGTTTTTCCTGCATATCTACACCACCTAACCTCTTGGAATAACCCTCCACTACATCCCAAATTATAAAATGAACAGGGCTAATGCAAAATATTAAAAGCCAAGTTATACCTAAATGAGCCGAGTCTTTGATGCAGTTCCTTCGCGAACATTCTGTCTCCACTGCCAAATCATGTCCAATCAGCGAGCAGTGTCCGGTGGGCTGGCTGGCAGGTAGCTAAGGTTGACAAATGAGACAATCCTGCTTTTAGCTCATTTGAAGTTTGGCTGGAGTCAGTTGGTCAAGCAGCTTCATTCAACATATGCTAGCCTATTCTTTATCAATGTCAGTTGCTGAGAATAGTAAAATGATCATTGATACAGACTGCTTAAATAAAATCACCTGATGCGGGGACTGTATGGTGATAAGACAAACTATATGTTGGAGCAAAACTATAACTTTGCTCCCCCTAATAGAATAACGGGGATACATTATGACTGTTTCAGTCATAACAGACCCAGACTAGCAGCAAGCTAGGTATCCTATCAAATCAAAGTAAGAATCATTTTAAGGAAATTAATCAAACTTTAAAAATATATATAATTGATATTTTGTGTGCTTGTTGTTTGACAATCACTGGAGTTCATAGTTTACACAATTATATTTGCACACACCACTGCTAGTAATATAATATATTATACAGTAGTGTCTGTTTCAGACACAGACCCATATTGAATCTCTGTAATGTGTAAATAGATGTTTGCTTTATCTCAATCTATATCATTTTAAATAGCTAATTAGGATATAGGGCATTAACAAAACATTTAAGTATTTTGAGCATTAAGTAATTCAAACTAAAAGAGCAGAATAAGAGCAGTAAAATAGAACACAAAGTGCTGTGCACAGGATCTACTGTCCAGATGCCTGGTCTGAGGTCAGACTCTGCTCCTCAGAGACAAGAAAAGGATCAGAGGTGAAATGTGGATGAGAGCGTCACAGAGCAGCGCCTTTCCTCAACCTGGTCAACATGGCAACATGTGGTGTGTTTGACCTGGTGTTTATGCACACGTCACAGTGTTTAAATATGCACGTGTGTGTGTGTGTGTGTGTGTGTGTGTGTGTGTGTGTGTGTGTGTTTAGGGTAACAGAAGATGCCCGGGAAAATGAGATGGACGAGAACCTGGAGCAGGTGGGTGGCATCATTGGTAACCTGCGCCACATGGCCCTGGATATGGGCAATGAGATCGACACCCAGAACCGCCAGATCGACAGGATCATGGATAAGGTATGACACACGACAAGACATATATTTCATAGCATTTTTATCTTATTTCTTATAGATAATACTAAGATGTATAGATCTTTTTCAACCATACTTTACACATGCATACAATAACAAACATTTAAATATAAGAGCAGCCCAGTCCACTGGTAGCTGTTGAAGTGCACATCCCTCATTCACCTCCACCTTTTTCCCTCATCCACAACTTTTCGTGACATCAATGGTAGCTACAAAATAGAAAATCAACATCACATGTGTTGAGAATGATCGTGGTGTCTCTGAGCCAGAGTAACCCATCCACCACGACACAGTAAAAATATAATATATACCGGTACAAACAACTCACATTGTTATCTTCCTTCTTTGTCTTCTTTCCCTTCATCCAGGCTGATTCCAACAAGACCAGGATTGACGAGGCTAACCAGCGCGCCACAAAGATGCTGGGCAGTGGCTAAACGCCCTGAGCCCAGAGCGTGTTCATCCCGGTGTCTCGCGCCGCACATCAACAAGCGCTGAAATGCTTTCATCATGGTATTGACCTTCTAGGTTTGCACACATGCACATATCACCTCCCCTCCCCATTGTAAAAGTTGTTCTGTGTCGTCTGTCAAGCTTTTTCAAAATGATTGTCCTCGTAAAAAGATGATTTCTTATACTCCGTATATCATTCTTTCCAAAGGTTGTACATAGTGCTGACTTGATGGCTCTCTAGCTCACCTGTGAAGTTTTTATTCTCTTTATCAAAATATATATATATATATATATATATACATATATTATTATCTATCATAAATAATATATATATATATATATATGTATATATATGTACACAAGTACACTGCTCTGGATGACAAAGTATATAATAGGAATGCTATACAAGCTGTTTGTTTTTATTCTTTTTACTTTTCAGTATCTCAGTATTGTCTTAGTAAAACTGTGTCATTACATTTAGGCTACTGTCATGCTCCTTATTTTGATGTTGTCACGACAAAAAGGGGGAAGACTGATGGAAAAACACGAGTAATGCTTTACTAAGCGACGGTACAGATGAATAGGATTGCAAAGAGCACTTACAATCAAAAGGCAGTCGTTGGTACATTTTCCTTCATCGCAATCATACTGAGTTACTGTTTAGACAATGTGCAACTAGACTCTCTGTAGCTGTATTAGACATTGCATTCCAAGTGATGTGAATTGTGCGTTCTCTGCATGACAAATGGTAGATTTTAGTCTTATAAATAAAACCTGTCTGAAAAATATATATAAAAAATGATAACATGGCAGTAGCAAATTGACAAAATGCATGCTCAGTATTAGGACACAGTTGATCCTTCCATACTCCTGCAAGTTTGCAATAGTGCCACTCTTTTTGTCTCGATATATTTACCGACTGTGACCATCTCGTTGTAAAATAATGCAAAAGGGATCAAAAAAGTGAGATAAAGATGAAAACATATGAGGACTTGGGGTTGTATTGCAAAAACAATGACCTGTTTTCTAAATGATTATGCAGTTCAGTGATGAAGATGTTGATTATATGATGAAAGATGAGGACTGGTTGTGTACTGTAACATAGGTTTTGGATGCTCTGAAAAAAATAAACGTTTGCAATGTAAAGCAAAGACGCATATTTCTGAGAGACCTTACTTTTATAAGAAGACTGTATCTGTAAGTTTATTCTACCCGTGTCGTTTGTTATTGGTAAAAATAATGAAAATACTGAATAACAATAACTATACTCTGAAACAAAGAAATACATACAAAGGGTTTTTTTGTTGCTTCTGTACTCTAGAGCTATGCACACCAAATCGCCAAAATGTCGAGTAGTTAGAGTAAGGTGAATAAACACCTAAACCTGAATGACTCAATAGGTTAAACCGTGAGATTGATGTCCTCAACGCATGAAATAATAAAGACTCCCTCTCTGTATCCTGTCAGTGTGTGAAGTGGTGGACATTTTGTAGCTAGCTGAATTGATTAAAAGTAATAAACCCTAGTCGTACACGTGTCTTTCTTTATTGCTCTTGTGAGTCGAGAGTCTCTCTCTCTAAGGTCCAGGGTGATATTTACAGAGAAACACCACTCAGGTTATGCATTTGTGCATGTAAATCACGACTGATGTAGCAGACAGTCCACCCAAGGTCCTTTTTTCCTAACTGCTCCAAACAAGCATCATCTTTAGGCGTAAAGCAGCCTAAAATACATGATTAATACAGTGACAGTCAGCAATATATACGATTTATATAGGCTGTGTGCAGCTAGAGTATTGCTTTGGAAGAAAGAAATAACTAAGATTCCTCACACACCATGTTGTCGACAAAAACTAAGTTTATCCACAAAGAATCATGCAAAAGAAAATCTTGTTTACCAGAGATGTGCTTGGAAATAAGTCATTCAGCATGGAGAAAGCATCAAGAAATTAGTAATTGACTAAATAAATCTGAGTCGATTAAGACCAAAACAGCTCTAGATCAACAATAAACAAGAGTTAACCATAAAAAATGAAAACATGGCATGAAGATATATATACCAACACCCCCCTGTGTAACTGGCTGGATTTCGTCACAAACAGACCCCAGCATGTGCGGGTTGGAAACAGCACCTCCAGCACCATTTCTCTGAGCACCGGCTCCCCACAGGCCTGCGTTCTGAGTCCACTGCTGTTCACCCTGATGACCCACGACTATTATGCCAGGTTCAGTACGAACCACATCCTGAAGTACGCGGATGACACAACAGTGGTGGGACTCATCAGGGACAACAACGAACTGGCCTAAAGGGAGGTGAAACAACTGACAGACTGGTGTCACACCAACAACCTGATCCTGAATGTTGACAAAACAAAAGAGATTATTTTTGACTTCAGGAAAAAAACAGCACTGTCACACACCACTCCTCCTCAACAGCTCAGCAGTGAAGACTACACACAGCACAAAGTTCTTGGGGGTGCAACTCACAAATAGTCTGACCTGGTCCCTTTACACCTCAAGGTTGAAAAAAACACAGCAGCGAAAAGAGCACAGCTCCCCCCTCCCATCCTCCTCACGTTCTATAGAGGCACCATAGAGAGCATACTGACCAGTTGCATCTCTACCTGGTCTGGAAACTGCAACACCTCAGACTGGAAGTCTCTGCAGAGAGTGGTGAGGACAGCGGAGAGGATCATCGGGACGTCTCTTCCTTCCATCAGAGACACTGCAAATAAACGCTGCCTCACCAGAGCCCAGAACATTATAAAAGACCCCACTCACCCCCACCATGGCGTGTTCTCCCTGCTGCCCTCTGGCAAGAGGTTCCGCAGCATAAGGAGCAGAACAACCAGATTCTGCAACAGTTTCTTTCCCCAATCCATCAGACTGTTGAACCAAAAATAACTTTTTTTCCTGAGCAATGTGATGTGAACTCCACTCTTAAAACTCTTAAATGTATATATTTTATAGAGTATATATGTTATTTAAATAAAGTACATTTATATTTTAAGTACACATTTTATTTTATATTTATGCATCAGGACCACAACACCTTTAAATATTTATGACCACTTTTAGTCACTTTTACAGTAAGCCAGGACAAACAAAATTTCATTTGAATTGTACATTGTATAATCTCGAAATGACAGAAAAAGGTATTTTTAAAAACATTCTTCAATAAAACTCTTTACTATTAAGTAAAGAAAGTCACATTTATATTAAATACTCATGTAGTTTTGGATAAAAACTGGTTTGATGTTAATTTAAGTAGCTTTTTTTAATCGATCTTGCCCAACTTTTCAATTTCGTTTCTTTTTTACCAATTTCAGTATTTAATTTGAAATATTTGCTCAAATACATTATGCATATAATTAATCAAGCTATTAAAATTACATGAGTTTAAACTTTTGTGAGCTGAGAAAATTATTTAAGGTTATTTTAACAGAAAATTATATAGTAACAGGGTTGAAATTAGGGTAAGAG
This sequence comes from Cottoperca gobio, assembly GCF_900634415.1. NCBI lineage: Eukaryota > Metazoa > Chordata > Actinopteri > Perciformes > Bovichtidae > Cottoperca > Cottoperca gobio. The sequence goes on along the minus strand of NC_041378.1, from coordinate 17,174,636 downwards.
GGTTGCGTAAAGTAACAGGGTAGAATGGCTACATGACTTTTGGTTGTAGATCATGGCATAAATGTGACAAATAAATACTCAGGACCACAGAAATGTTGTTTGATAATATTCTATATATATTTTCCAATGAAGGATTAACAGGAAGAGTATCAATGATACATAGAAAACATGTCAACACAACAACAAACTGGATATAATCAAATATACACTGGACAAATATAAAACATGGAGGTCACTGAGGTAGTCAAACAACTCCACAGTGGAAAGGCCCCAAGGGTTGATGAGATGCGGTGGGGGGTCACTTCTGAGGGCCATCCAATCCCGGTACGCCCAAAGCGAGAGTTGTGTCTGGATACTCGGCAGTAAGTCAGACTCGTTCCCAGTGAATGTTGGCCTCCGCCAGGGCTGCGCTTTATCACCAATCTTGTTTGTGATATTCATGGACAGGATATCGAGGCATAGTCGTGGAGGAGCGGGGTTGCAGTTCGGTGGCCTGAGGATCTCATCGCTGCTCTTTACAGATGATTTGGTCCTGATGGCATCATCGGTCTGTGACCTTCAGCAATCACTGGATCGGTTCACAGCCGAGTGTGAAGCGGTTGGGATGAGGATCAGCACTTCGATATCTGAGGCCATGGCTCTCAGCAGGAAACCAGAGGATTGCCTACTCTGGATAGCGAATGAGCCCTTACCCCAAGTGAAGGAGTTCAAGTACCTCAGGGTCTTGTTCGCGAGTGAGGGGACAATGGAGTGAGAGATTGGCCGGAGAATCAAAGCTGCGGGGGCGGTATTGCATTCGCTTTACCGCACCATTGTGACGAAAAGAGAGTTGAGCCAGAAGGCAAAGCTCTCGACCTAACGGGCGATTTTCGTTCCTACCCTCACCTATGGTCATGAAGGCTGGGTCATGACCGAAAGAACGAGATTGCGGGTACAAGCGGCCAAAATGGGTTTTCTCAGACGGGTGGCTGGCGTCTCCCTTAGAGATAGGGTGAGAAGCTCAGCCATCCGTGAGAGACCCGGAGTAGAGCCGCTGCTTCTTTGCGTTGAAAGGAGCCAGTTGAGGTGGTTCGGTCATCTAGTAAGGATGCCACCTGGGCGCCTCCCTAGGGAGGTGTTCCAGGCACGTCCAGCTGGGAGGAGACCCCGGGCGGAGCTGGTGGATGTGGCCCGGAAAAGGGGTTTGGGGTTCCCTACTGTAGCTGCTCTAGCTGCTGTCCCCGCGACCCGACCCCAAAGAAGCAATAGACGATGGATAGATGGAAAATACAGTAATACATTTAAAACATTATATTATGCTAAATTATACAAACACATGACATTTTACTATAAATAATAGAATAAACTGAAGGAAATGCAACCTTGTTACTGAATGTCAACCCTGTTACTCTAATTATAGTAACAGGGTTGCAAATCAATGCTAATTTTAGCTTTTACCTCAGGAATTAATGCTAGCTGCACAATGTAATGCTACTTTCAAGGAATGGACACACTTAGATATCTAACTAAAGAAAATATGTTTGAAATTAATTTGTTTTAGTCTCATAATGTGAGTAACAGGGTTGCGTTTGTGTGAGTGCCACACTCCATCAAGAGTGAACAGATAGGAAATATATTGAAAATAAAAGGGAGGACTTACCTTTGGTCTACCCATGGTAGTAGCACATGACTTGCTGATGTAATTTCCTCTGTGTCATGTGACTAACTTTTTCACTTCCTCTGCCAAGCTAAAAAGGTTTCGGTAACAGGGTCGCGTCCATGTTGTGGGACACACTATCAGTGTAAAATTTCTGTTATTTAAAATATGTTTATGATTTAAAAATGTATTTTACCATTACAAGAGACATATATCAATAGAATAATACAAAAATGTAAGTAAAAACCCTATATTAAATGTTATATTTGACATGCAAGTCGGTCACCAAGAAGCTGGGGCAAGAGAAAAATGCTATTTTAGTGGTTTTTGAGAGCTATTTGACATTTTAAATAATATTTTGAAAGAACTTTTCTGAAACTTTATATACATTTTGTCTCAAGACAAGTATATTTAACACAAGTACATGGTTTAGCTTTTTGGGCATGGATTATTAGATTTTTTATATGTGGGACATGAAATGTCCTCCAATTCTGGAATGACCCATATTAATTTTCACAATGAATGCACTTTATGTACTGCAAGAGAGGCAGGCAATGATCAACAAGGACAGGGGCAGACGGAGAAAGGTTTGTAGAACACTCAGCACTAACTAGCTCATCACTAAATTAGAATGCCGTCTTTGAAAAAGAGGAAGATAGAAAACTCCACACAGCACAGCAAATAACAAGCGGACTCCATCCTGTACTCAGCAGCACAACCAGGAAAAAAAACTGTTGCATCCTTGGATTCTCGATTTAGTGGCCAGAGTTGCCAGTACAATTTTAATTTGTATTAGGGAACTCAGACACAATAATGGTGAACTCAAATGCACGACTCTGAGACGGATGTAAAGTAGTGATGTGTCCTTCCGTGTCGAGGCTTCGAAGCGTGTGTCGAGTAATCGCGGAAGGTTTTTGTGTATCGATGCTTGTATTGATGACATATATGATGACTGGGTTGGCGTGCGATTCAAAATATAAGGGGGAGCGAACCGCAATTGAGCCCCCTCATAATTTGCGGACTTCCAACTCAACACTTTATATAACCGCAAATTTGTGGGTTGTTATCGCAGTATGCGTTGTTGCTGTTGAGTTGTTGGTATTGCGTTTGTATTGGATCATTATGGAGCCAGCCAATAAGCGAAACAATTGTTATGCACGCCAGCATCATCTTTCCTGTGATACCAAATCTAAATCTGTTGAAAGAATAATGTACATCCCACAAACTAAAAACCAGCCCTGGTGGCACAGCTCGTAGAGAAGACGACTACATTCAAAGGCTTGCTGCTGTGGCCCGGTGTTCAATTCCAACCAGTGGCCATTTGCTGCATATCATTCCCATTCTTAAACTGTACTATCATTTAAGGCGTAGAAAGCCCAAAAAAATCAGTAACACGTATACTCAATCATCAATCTTTATTTTTAAATTGAACATGATATTCAGTCTTAGATGTGTGCGTCAAAGAATTTTCAAGGCAGTTGATACTTTAAATCCACTGCAGCCTTGCACTTCGCCAGAAGCTTTGAGTAATGAACCTTGTGCTGCCTATTTCTATGTTTATAGAGTTGGGACATGTTTTTTGGCTCAGAGTGAGCGCCCCTTAGAATCGCACGCCAAACCCGCTTCGAACGTCATCACATACGTCATCAACACAAGCATCGATACGCGCTTCACAAAAATCTTCCGCGATTACTCGACACACGCTTCGAAAGCTCGACACGGAAGGACACATCACTAGTGTGAAGTTGTGGATTTAGGTAAGTTGGGGTACCCTGTACATTTTCATCCACATAGAGACTTCTTTGTTAGAAACATTAGTTTAGCAGGTTGTTTGGCCACTATGGCACTTTTTTCAGGTCGTGGTCTATTCTGTAAGGGTGGGTTCAAATCCCACTTCTGACAGCCAGTGTTTTTCACTGTAACCATTACCTGAAATATGATCCTGTAAGATATTGGTTCTCATGACGTCCCTTATTGCTAGTACAATTGATTTGGTTTGGTAAAATTCAGAATCTCTCCATAGTCATATTTCCTTTGGGATTTTAAACATCTATATACTGCTCTTACCAAAATTAACAAAGATTTTAAGTGTATTTAATGTGTTTTTCACAATTTTTTTTACAGTTGATACTGATTTTACAGTCAGGATGGCCGAGCGGTCTAAGGCGCTGCGTTTAAGTTGCAGTCTCCTCTGGAGGCATGAGTTCAAATCCCACTTCTGACAGCCAGTGTTTTTCACTGTAACCATTACCTGAAATATGATTTCGTGAGATATTGGTTCTTATGACGTCACATCTTGCAAGTACAATTGATTTGGTTTGGTAAAATTCAGAATCTTTCCAACGTCATATTTCCTTGGGGATTTTAAAGATGTGTTTTTTTGCTCTTACCAAAATGCACAAAGACTTTAAGTGTATTTAATGTGTTTTTCCAATTTTTTTTACAGTTGATACTAATTTTACAGTCAGGATGGCCGAGCGGTCTAAGGCGCTGCGTTTAAGTTGCAGTCTCCTCTGGAGGCATGGGTTCAAATCCCACTTCTGACAGCCAGTGTTTTCAATGTAACCATTACCTGAAATATGATTTCGTGAGATATTGGTTCTCATGACGTCACATCTTGCAACTACAATTGATTTGGTTTGGTAAAATTCAGAATCTTTCCAACGTCATATTTCCTTGGGGATTTTAAAGATATGTTTTTTTGCTCTTACCAAAATGCACAAAGACTTTAAGTGTATTTAATGTGTTTTTACGATTTCTTTTACAGTTGATACTTATTTTACAGTCAGGATGGCCGAGTGGTCTATGGCGCTTTTTTCAGGTCGTGGTCTATTCTGTAAGGGTGGGTTCAAATCCCACTTCTGACAGCCAGTGTTTTTCACTGTAACCATTACCTGAAATATGATCTCGTGAGATATTGGTTCTCATGACGTCCCTTATTGCTAGTACAATTGATTTGGTTTGGTAAAATTCAGAATCTCGCCATAGTCATATTTCCTTTGGGATTTTAAAGATGTGTTTTTTGCTCTTACCAAAATGCACAAAGACTTTAAGTGTATTTAATGTGTTTTTTCCAATTTTTTTTACAGTTGATACTAATTTTACAGTCAGGATGGCCGAGTGGTCTAAGGCGCTGCGTTCAAGTTGCAGTCTCTTCTGGAGGTTTGTGTTCAAATCCCAATTCTGACAGCTAGTGTTTTTCACTGTAACCATTACCTGAAATATGATCCTGTGAGATATTGGTTCTCATGACGTCCCTTATTGCCAGTACAATTGATTTGGTTTGGTAAAATTCAGAATCTTTCCAAAGTCATATTTCCTTTGGGATTTCAAACATCTATATACTGCTCTTACCAAAATTAACAAAGATTTTAAGTGTATTTAATGTGTTTTTACGATTTTTTTTACAGTTGATACTAATTTTACAGTCAGGATGGCCGAGTGGTCTATGGCGCTTTTTTCAGGTCGCGGTCTATTCTGTAAGGGTGGGTTCAAATCCCACTTCTGACAGCCAGTGTTTTTCACTGTAACCATTACCTGAAATATGATCTCGTGAGATATTGGTTCTCATGACGTCCCTTATTGCTAGTACAATTGATTTGGTTTGGTAAAATTCAGAATCTCTCCATAGTCATATTTCCTTTGGGATTTTAAAGATGTGTTTTTTGCTCTTACCAAAATGCACAAAGACTTTAAGTGTATTTAATTTGTTTTTCCGATTTTTTTTACAGTTGATACTAATTTTACAGTCAGGATGGCCGAGCGGTCTAAGGCGCTGCGTTTAAGTTGCAGTCTCCTCTGGAGGCATGGGTCAAATCCCACTTCTGACAGCCAGTGTTTTTCACTGTAACCATTACCTGAAATATGATTTCGTGAGATATTGGTTCTTATGACGTCACATCTTGCAAGTACAATTGATTTGGTTTGGTAAAATGCCGAATCTTTCCAACGTCATATTTCCTTGGGGATTTTAAAGATGTGTTTTTTTGCTCTTACCAAAATGCACAAAGACTTTAAGTGTATTTAATTTGTTTTTCCGATTTTTTTTACAGTTGATACTAATTTTACAGTCAGGATGGCTGAGCGGTCTAAGGCGCTGCGTTCAAGTTGCAGTCTCTTCTGGAGGTGTGTGTTCAAATCCCAATTCTGACAGCTAGTGTTTTTCACTGTAACCATTACCTGAAATATGATCCTGTGAGATATTGGTTCTCATGACGTCCCTTATTGCCAGTACAATTGATTTGGTTTGGTAAAATTCAGAATCTCTCCATAGTCATATTTCTTTTGGGATTTCAAACATCTATATACTGCTCTTACCAAAATTAACAAAGATTTTAAGTGTATTTAATGTGTTTTTACGATTTTTTTTACAGTTGATACTGATTTTACAGTCAGGATGGCCGAGAGGTCTAAGGCGCTGCGTTCAAGTTGCAGTCTCTTCTGGAGGCGTGGGTTCAAATCCCACTTCTGACAGCCAGTGTTTTTCACTGTAACCATTACCTGAAATATGATCCTGTGAGATATTGGTTCTCATGACGTCACATCTTGCAAGTACAATTGATTTGGTTTGTTAAAATTCAGAATCTCTCCAAAGTCATATTTCCTTGGGGATTTTAAACATCTATTTTTTGTTCTTACCAAAATGCACAAAGACTTTAATTGTATTTGTTTTGTTTTTAAAATTGTTTTTACATTTGATACTAATTTTACAGTTAGAATGGCCGAGTGGTCTAAGGCGCTGCGTTCAGGTTGCAGGCGTGGGTTCAAATCCCACTTCTGACAGCCAGTGTTATTCACTGTAACCATTACCTGAAATATGATTTCGTGAGATATTGGTTCTCATGACGTCCCTTATTGCTAGTACAATTGATTTGGTTTGGTAAAATTCAGATTCTCTCCATAGTCATGATTCTTTTGGGATTTCAAACATCTATATACTGCTCTTACCAAAATTAACAAAGATTTTAAGTGTTTTTAATGTGTTTTTACGATTTTTTTTACAGTTGATACTGATTTTACAGTCAGGATGGCCGAGAGGTCTAAGGCGCTGCGTTCAAGTTGCAGTCTCTTCTGGAGGCGTGGGTTCAAATCCCACTTCTGACAGCCAGTGTTTTTCACTGTAACCATTACCTGAAATATGATCCTGTGAGATATTGGTTCTCATGACGTCACATCTTGCAAGTACAATTGATTTGGTTTGGTAAAATTCAGAATCTTTCCAAAGTTATATTTCCTTGGGGATTTTAAACATCTATTTTTTGTTCTTACCAAAATGCACAAAGACTTTAATTGTATTTGTTTTGTTTTTACAATTTTTTTTACATTTGATACTAATTTTACAGTTAGGATGGCCGAGTGGTCTAAGGCGCTGCCTTCAGGTTGCAGGCGTGGGTTCAAATCCCACTTCTGACAGCCAGTGTTATTCACTGTAACCATTACCTGAAATGTGATTTCGTGAGATATTGGTTCTCATGACGTCACATCTTGCAAGTACAATTGATTTGGTTTGGTAAAATTCAGAATCTTTCCAACGTCATATTTCCTTGGGGATTTTAAAGATGTCTTTTTTTGCTCTTACCAAAATGCACAAAGACTTTAAGTGTATTTAATGTGTTTTTACGATTTCTTTTACAGTTGATACTTATTTTACAGTCAGGATGGCCGAGCGGTCTAAGGCGCTGCGTTCAAGTTGCAGTCTCCTCTGGAGGCGTGGGTTCAAATCCCACTTCTGACAGCCAGTGTTTTCAATGTAACCATTACCTGAAATCAAATCAAATCAAATCAAATTTATTTGTATAGCCCAATATCACAAATTATACATTTGTCTCAGTGTGCTTTACAGACTGTACAGGTTACAACATCCTCTGTCCTTAGACCCTCGCATCGCACAAGGAAAAACTTCCTAAAAGAAACCCCAAAATTAAAGGGGAAAAAATGGAAGAAACCTCAGGGAGAGCAACTGAGGAGGGATCCCTCTCCCAGGACGGACAGACGTGCAATAGATGTCGTGTGTACAGGATAAACAACATAGTACAAATACAACATTTGACAGAAATGATGTTGTGTTGAAAAAGAGAAAGTTTGGATGAATCCAGGAAAATGTCAATAAGGCTTCCCGGTGTCCAGCAGGACCAGGTCAGCAGGCGCTGTCACGATTCATGATCCTGACGTAAACTTTATCAGTGGCAACCTGCCACATGAGAGACAGACACTCCGGGGATGATACCCCGGATGGTGAGTTAGTAACATACATTTACATAAATGCATACAGATAGAGAGGGAGAAGAAGAGAGGGAGAAGAAGAGAGAGGGAGAGAAGGAAGAGAGCAGGGAGGTGTCCCCCGGCAGTCTAAGCCTATAGCAGCATAACTAGGGGCTGATCCAGGGCAAACCTGAGCCAGCCCTAACTATAAGCTTTATCAAAAAGGAAAGTCTTTAGCCTACTCTTAAATGTGGAAAGTGTGTCTGCCTCCCGAACACAAACTGGAAGCTGGTTCCACTGGAGAGGAGCTTGATAGCTGAAGGCTCTGGCTCCCATTGTACTCTTAGAGACTCTAGGAACCACAAGTAACCCTGCAGTCTGGGAGCGTAATGCTCTAGTTGGTTTATAAGGTACTATGAGATCTTTAAGATATGCTGGAGCCTGACCTTTAATTGATTTGTAAGTCAGGAGAAGGATTTTGAATTCTATTCTGTATTTTACCGGGAGCCAGTGCAGAGCAGCTAATACAGGAGTAATATGATCCCATTTCCTTGTTCTAGTCAATACACGTGCCGCTGCATTTTGGATCAACTGAAGAGTCTTAACCGACTTTTTTGGACAACCTGATAACAATGAGTTGCAGTAATCCAGCCTTGAAGTAACAAATGCATGGACTAGTTTTTCTGCATCATTTATGTATGAAATATGATTTCGGGAGATATTGGTTCTTATGACGTCACATCTTGCAAGTACAATTGATTTGGTTTGGTAAAATTCAGAATCTCTCCATAGTCATATTTCCTTTGGGATTTCAAACATCTATATACTGCTCTTACCAAAATTAACAAAGATTTTAAGTGTATTTAATGTGTTTTTACGATTTTTTTTACAGTTGATACTAATTTTACAGTCAGGATGGCCGAGTGGTCTAAGGCGCTGCGTTCAAGTTGCAGTCTCTTCTGGAGGTTTGTGTTCAAATCCCAATTCTGACAGCTAGTGTTTTTCACTGTAACCATTACCTGGAATATGATCCTGTGAGATATTGTTTCTCATGACGTCCCTTATTGCTAGTACAATTGATTTGGTTTGGTAAAATTCAGAATCTCTCCATAGTCATATTTCCTTTGGGATTTCAAACATCTATATACTGCTCTTACCAAAATTAACAAAGATTTTAAGTGTATTTAATGTGTTTTTACGATTTTTTTTACAGTTGATACTAATTTTACAGTCAGGATGGCCGAGTGGTCTAAGGCGCTGCGTTCAAGTTGCAGTCTCTTCTGGAGGTTTGTGTTCAAATCCCAATTCTGACAGCTAGTGTTTTTCACTGTAACCATTACCTGAAATATGATCCTGTGAGATATTGGTTCTCATGACGTCCCTTATTGCCAGTACAATTGATTTGGTTTGGTAAAATTCAGAATCTTTCCAAAGTCATATTTCCTTGGGGATTTTAAACATCTATTTTTTGTTCTTACCAAAATGCACAAAGACTTTAATTGTATTTGTTTTGTTTTTACAATTTTTTTTACATTTGATACTAATTTTACAGTTAGGATGGCCGAGTGGTCTAAGGCGCTGCGTTCAGGTTGCAGGCGTGGATTCAAATCCCACTTCTGACAGCCAGTGTTATTCACTGTAACCATTACCTGAAATATGATTTCGTGAGATATTGGTTCTCATGACGTCACATCTTGCAACTACAATTGATTTGGTTTGGTAAAATTCAGAATCTTTCCAACGTCATATTTCCTTGGGGATTTTAAAGATGTGTTTTTTTACTCTTACCAAAATGCACAAAGACTTTAAGTGTATTTAATGTGTTTTTACGATTTCTTTTACAGTTGATACTAATTTTACAGTCAGGATGGCTGAGCGGTCTAAGGCGCTGCGTTCAAGTTGCAGTCTCTTCTGGAGGTGTGTGTTCAAATCCCAATTCTGACAGCTAGTGTTTTTCACTGTAACCATTACCTGAAATATGATCCTGTGAGATATTGGTTCTCATGACGTCCCTTATTGCTAATACAATTGATTTGGTTTGGTAAAATGCAGAATCTCTCCATAGTCATATTTCCTTTGGGATTTCAAACATCTATATACTGCTCTTACCAAAATTAACAAAGATTTTAAGTGTATTTAATGTGTTTTTACGATTTTTTTTACAGTTGATACTAATTTTACAGTCAGGATGGCCGAGCGGTCTAAGGCGCTGCGTTCAAGTTGCAGTCTCTTCTGGAGGTGTGTGTTTAAATCCCAATTCTGACAGCCTAGTGTTTTTCACTGTAACCATTACCTGAAATATGATCCTGTGAGATATTGGTTCTCATGACGTCCCTTATTGCCAGTACAATTGATTTGGTTTGGTAAAATTTAGAATCTCTCCATAGTCATATTTCCTTTGGGATTTTAAAGATGTATTTTTTGCTCTTACCAAAATGCACAAAGACTTTAAGTGTATTTAATTTGTTTTTCCGATTTTTTTTACAGTTAATACTAATTTTACAGTCAGGATGGCCGAGCGGTCTAAGGCACTGCGTTTAAGTTGCAGTCTCCTCTTGAGGCATGGGTTCAAATCCCACTTCTGACAGCCAGTGTTTTTCACTGTAACCATTGCCTGAAAAATGATTTCGTGAGATATTAGTTCTTATGACGTCACATCTTGCAAGTACAATTGATTTGGTTTGGTAAAATTCCGAATCTTTCCAACGTCATATTTCCTTGGGGATTTTAAAGATGTGTTTTTTTGCTCTTATCAAAATGCACAAAGACTTTAAGTGTATTTAATTTGTTTTTCCGATTTTTTTTACAGTTGATACTAATTTTACAGTCAGGATGGCTGAGCGGTCTAAGGCGCTGCGTTCAAGTTGCAGTCTCTTCTGGAGGTGTGTGTTCAAATCCCAATTCTGACAGCTAGTGTTTTTCACTGTAACCATTACCTGAAATATGATCCTGTGAGATATTGGTTCTCATGACGTCCCTTATTGCCAGTACAATTGATTTGGTTTGGTAAAATTCAGAATCTCTCCATAGTCATATTTCCTTTGGGATTTTAAAGATGTGTTTTTTGCTCTTACCAAAATGCACAAAGACTTTAAGTGTATTTAATGTGTTTTTCCGATTTTTTTTACAGTTGATACTAATTTTACAGTCAGGATGGCCGAGCGGTCTAAGGCGCTGCGTTTAAGTTGCAGTCTCCTCTGGAGGCATGGGCTCAAATCCCACTTCTGACAGCCAGTGTTTTCACTGTAACCATTACCTGAAATATGATTTCGTGAGATATTGGTTCTTATGACGTCACATCTTGCAAGTACAATTGATTTGGTTTGGTAAAATTCAGAATCTCTCCATAGTCATATTTCTTTTGGGATTTCAAACATCTATATACTGCTCTTACCAAAATTAACAAAGATTTTAAGTGTATTTAATGTGTTTTTACGATTTTTTTTTACAGTTGATACTGATTTTACAGTCAGGATGGCCGAGCGGTCTAAGGCGCTGCATTCAAGTTGCAGTCTCTTCTGGAGGCGTGGGTTCAAATCCCACTTCTGACAGCCAGTGCTTTTTCACTGTAACCATTACCTGAAATATGATCCTGTGAGATATTGGTTCTCATGACGTCACATCTTGCAAGTACAATTGATTTGGTTTGGTAAAATTCAGAATCTTTCCAAAGTCATATTTCCTTGGGGATTTTAAACATCTATTTTTTGTTCTTACCAAAATGCACAAAGACTTTAATTGTATTTGTTTTGTTTTTACAATTTTTTTACAGTTGATACTAATTTTACAGTTAGGATGGCCCAGTGGTCTAAGGCGCTGCGTTCAGGTTGCAGGCGTGGGTTCAAATCCCACTTCTGACAGCCAGTGTTATTCACTATAACCATTACCTGAAATATGATTTCGTGAGATATTGGTTCTCATGACATCACATCTTGCAAGTACAATTGATTTGGTTTGGTAAAATTCAGAATCTCTCCATAGTCATATTTCCTTTGGGATTTTAAAGATGTGTTTTTTGCTCTTACCAAAATGCACAAAGACTTTAAGTGTATTTAATATGTTTTTCCGATTTTTTTTACAGTTGATACTAATTTTACAGTCAGGATGGCCGAGCGGTCTAAGGCGCTGCGTTTAAGTTGCAGTCTCCTCTGGAGGCATGGGCTCAAATCCCACTTCTGACAGCCAGTGTTTTCACTGTAACCATTACCTGAAATATGATTTCGTGAGATATTGGTTCTTATGACGTCACATCTTGCAAGTACAATTGATTTGGTTTGGTAAAATTCCGAATCTTTCCAACGTCATATTTCCTTGAGGATTTTAAAGATGTGTTTTTTTGCTCTTACCAAAATGCACAAAGACTTTAAGTGTATTTAATGTGTTTTTACGATTTTTTTTACAGTTGATACTGACTTTACAGTCAGGATGGCCGAGCGGTCTAAGGCGCTGCGTTCAAGTTGCAGTCTCCTCTGGAGGTGTTGGTTCAAATCCAACTTCTGACAGCCAGTGTTTTTCACTTTAACCATTACCTGAAATATGATTTCGTGAGATATTGGTTCTCATGACGTCCCTTATTGCTAGTACAATTGATTTGGTTTGGTAAAATTCAGAATCTCTCCATAGTCATATTTCCTTTGGGATTTCAAACATCTATATACTGCTCTTACCAAAATTAACAAAGATTTTAAGTGTATTTAATGTGTTTTTACGATTTTTTTTACAGTTGATACTAATTTTACAGTCAGGATGGCCGAGCGGTCTAAGGCGCTGCGTTCAAGTTGCAGTCTCTTCTGGAGGCGTGGGTTCAAATCCCACTTCTGACAGCCAGTGTTTTTCACTGTAACCATTACCTGAAATATGATCCTGTGAGATATTGGTTCTCATGACGTCACATCTTGCAAGTACAATTGATTTGGTTTGGTAAAATTCAGAATCTTTCCAAAGTCATATTTCCTTGGGGATTTTAAACATCTATTTTTTGTTCTTACCAAAATGCACAAAGACTTTAAGTGTATTTAATGTGTTTTTACGATTTTTTTTACAGTTGATACTAATTTTACAGTCAGGATGGCCGAGCGGTCTAAGGCGCTGCGTTCAAGTTGCAGTCTCCTCTGGAGGCGTGGGTTCAAATCCCACTTCTGACAGCCAGTGTTTTTCACTGTAACCATTACCTGAAATATGATCTCGTGAGATATTGGTTCTCATGACGTCCCTTATTGCTAGTACAATTGATTTGGTTTGGTAAAATTCAGAATCTCTCCATAGTCATATTTCCTTTGGGATTTTAAACATCTATTTTTGCTCTTACCAAAATGCACAAAGACTTTAAGTGTATTTAATGTGTTTTTACGATTTTTTTTACAGTTGATACTAATTTTACAGTCAGGATGGCCGAGCGGTCTAAGGCGCTGCGTTCAAGTTGCAGTCTCTTCTGGAGGCGTGGGTTCAAATCCCACTTCTGACAGCCAGTGTTTTTCACTGTAACCATTACCTGAAATATGATCCTGTGAGATATTGGTTCTCATGACGTCCCTTATTGCCAGTACAATTGATTTGGTTTGGTAAAATTCAGAATCTCTCCATAGTCATATTTCCTTTGGGATTTTAAAGATGTGTTTTTTGCTCTTACCAAAATGCACAAAGACTTTAAGTGTATTTAATGTGTTTTTCCGATTTTTTTTACAGTTGATACTAATTTTACAGTCAGGATGGCCGAGCGGTCTAAGGCGCTGCGTTTAAGTTGCAGTCTCCTCTGGAGGCATGGGCTCAAATCCCACTTCTGACAGCCAGTGTTTTTCACTGTAACCATTACCTGAAATATGATTTCGTGAGATATTGGTTCTTATGACGTCACATCTTGCAAGTACAATTGATTTGGTTTGGTAAAATTCAGAATCTCTCCATAGTCATATTTCCTTTGGGATTTCAAACATCTATATACTGCTCTTACCAAAATTAACAAAGATTTTAAGTGTATTTAATGTGTTTTTACGATTTTTTTTACAGTTGATACTGATTTTACAGTCAGGATGGCCGAGCGGTCTAAGGCGCTGCGTTCAAGTTGCAGTCTCTTCTGGAGGCGTGGGTTCAAATCCCACTTCTGACAGCCAGTGTTTTTCACTGTAACCATTACCTGAAATATGATCCTGTGAGATATTGGTTCTCATGACGTCACATCTTGCAAGTACAATTGATTTGGTTTGGTAAAATTCAGAATCTTTCCAAAGTCATATTTCCTTGGGGATTTTAAACATCTATTTTTTGCTCTTACCAAAATGCACAAAGACTTTAAGTGTATTTAATGTTGTTTTTACGATTTTTTTTTACAGTTGATACTAATTTTACAGTTAGGATGGCCGAGCGGTCTAAGGCGCTGTGTTCAAGTTGCAGTCTCTTCTGGAGGCGTGGGTTCAAATCCCACTTCTGACAGCCAGTGTTATTCACTGTAACCATTACCTGAAATATGATCTCGTGAGATATTGGTTCTCATGACGTCACATATTGCAAGTACAATTGATTTGGTTTGGTAAAATTCAGAATCTCTCCATAGTCATATTTCCTTTGGGATTTCAAACATCTATATATTTGCTCTTACCAAAATGCACAAAGACTTTAAGTGTATTTAATGTGTTTTTACGATTTTTTTTACAGTTGATACTAATTTTACAGTCAGGATGGCCGAGCGGTCTAAGGCGCTGCGTTCAAGTTGCAGTCTCTTCTGGAGGTGTGTGTTCAAATCCCACTTCTGACAGCCTAGTGTTTTTCACTGTAACCATTACCTGAAATATGATCCTGTGAGATATTGGTTCTCATGACGTCCCTTATTGCCAGTACAATTGATTTGGTTTGGTAAAATTCAGAATCTCTCCATAGTCATATTTCCTTTGGGATTTTAAAGATGTATTTTTTGCTCTACCGAAAATGCACAAAGACTTTAAGTGTATTTAATGTGTTTTTCCGATTTTTTTTACAGTTGATACTAATTTTACAGTCAGGATGGCCGAGCGGTCTAAGGCGCTGCGTTCAAGTTGCAGTCTCTAGACATGGTGTTCAAATCTCACTTCTGACAGCCAGTGTTTTTCACTGTAACCATTCCCTAAAATATGATCTTGTGAGATATTGGTTCTCATGACGTCCCTTATTGCCAGTACAATTGATTTGGTTTGGTAAAATTCAGAATCTCTCCATAGTCATATTTCCTTTGGGATTTTAATAGATGTATTTTTGCTCTTATCAAAATGCACAAAGACTTTAAGTGTATTTAATGTGTTTTTCCGATTTTTTTTACAGTTGATACTGAATTTTACAGTCAGGATGGCCGAGTGGTCTAAGGCGCTGCGTTTAAGTTGCAGTCTCCTCTGGAGGCGTGTGTTCAAATTCCACTTCTGACAGCCAGTGTTTTTCACTGTAACCATTACCTGAAATATGATCTCGTGAGATATTGGTTCTCATGACATCCCCTGTACAATTGATTTGGTTTGTTTTAATTCAGAATCTCTCCATAGTCATATTTCCTTTGGGATTTCAAACATCTATTTTTTTCTTTCACCAGAATGCACAAAGACTTTAAGTGTATTTAATGTGTTTTTACGATTTTTTTTACAGTTGATGCTCATTTTACTGTCAGGATGGCCGAGCAGTTTAAGGCGCTGCGTTCAGGTTGCAGGCGTGGGTTCAAATCCCACTTCTGACAGCCAGTGTTTTCACTGTAACCATTACCTGAAATATGATCTCGTGATATATTGGTTCTCATGACATCCCTTGTACAATTGATTTGGTTTGTTTAAATTCAGAATCTCTCCATAGTCATATTTCCTTTGGGATTTTAAACATCTATGTTCTGCTCTTACCAAAATGCACAAAGACTTTAAGTGTATTTAATGTGTTTTTACAATTTTTTTTACAGTTGATACTCATTTTACAGTCAGGATGGCCGAGCGGTCTAAGGCGCTGCGTTCAGGTTGCAGGCGTGGGTTCAAATCACACTTCTGACAGCCAGTGTTTTTCACTGTAACCGTTTCCTGAAATATGATCTCGTGAGATATTGGTTCTCATGACATCTCTTGTACAATTGATTTGGTTTGTTTAAATTCAGAATCTCTCCATAGTCATATTTCCTTTGGGATTTCAAACATCTATTTTTTTCTTTCACCAAAATGCACAAAGACTTTAAGTGTATTTAATGTATTTTTACGATTTTTTTTACAGTTGATACAAATTTTACAGTCAGGATGGCCAAGTGCTCTAAGGCGCTGCGTTCAAGTTGCAGTCTCTTCTGGAGGCGTGTGTTCAAATCCCACTTCTGACAGCCAGTGTTTTTCACTGTAAACATTACCTGAAATATGATCTCGTGAGATATTGGTTCTCATGACGTCCCTTATTGCTAGTACAATTGATTTGGTTTGGTAAAATTCAGAATCTCTCCATAATCACATTTCCTTTGGGATTTTAAACATCTATGTTTTGCTGTTACCAAAATGCACAAAGATTTTAAGTGTATTTAATGTGTTTTTACAATTTTTTTTTCCTTTGATATTAATTTTACAGTTAGGATGGCCGAGCGATCTAAGGCGCTGCGTTCAGGTCGCAGACATGGGTTCAAATCTCACTTCTGACAGCCAGTGTTTTTCACTGTAACCATTCCCTAAAATATGATCTTGTGAGATATTCGTTCTCATGACGTCCCTTATTGCCAGTACAATTGATTTGGTTTGGTAAAATTCAGAATCTCTCCATAGTCATATTTCCTTTGGGATTTTATAGATGTATTTTTTGCTCTTATCAAAATGCACAAAGACTTTAAGTGTATTTAATGTGTTTTTCCGATTTTTTTTACAGTTGATACGGATTTTACAGTCAGGATGGCCGAGTGGTCTAAGGCGCTACGTTTAAGTTGCAGTCTCCTCTGGAGGCGTGTGTTCAAATTCCACTTCTGACAGCCAGTGTTTTTCACTGTAACCATTACCTGAAATATGATCTCGTGAGATATTGGTTCTCATGACATCCCCTGTACAATTGATTTGGTTTGTTTTAATTCAGAATCTCTCCATAGTCATATTTCCTTTGGGATTTCAAACATCTATTTTTTTCTTTCACCAGAATGCACAAAGACTTTAAGTGTATTTAATGTGTTTTTACGATTTTTTTTACAGTTGATGCTCATTTTACTGTCAGGATGGCCGAGCAGTTTAAGGCGCTGCGTTCAGGTTGCAGGCGTGGGTTCAAATCCCACTTCTGACAGCCAGTGTTTTCACTGTAACCATTACCTGAAATATGATCTCGTGATATATTGGTTCTCATGACATCCCTTGTACAATTGATTTGGTTTGTTTAAATTCAGAATCTCTCCATAGTCATATTTCCTTTGGGATTTTAAACATCTATGTTCTGCTCTTACCAAAATGCACAAAGACTTTAAGTGTATTTAATGTGTTTTTACAATTTTTTTTACAGTTGATACTCATTTTACAGTCAGGATGGCCGAGCGGTCTAATGCGCTGCGTTCAGGTTGCAGGCGTGGGTTCAAATCACACTTCTGACAGCCAGTGTTTTTCACTGTAACCATTTCCTGAAATATGATCTCGTGAGATATTGGTTCTCATGACATCTCTTGTACAATTGATTTGGTTTGTTTAAATTCAGAATCTCTCCATAGTCATATTTCCTTTGGGATTTTAAAAATTAATTTTTTGCTCTTACCAAAATGCACAAAGACTTTAAGTGTATTTAATGTGTTTTTACGATTTTTTTTACAGTTGATACTAATTTTACAGTCAGGATGGCCGAGTGGTCTAAGGCGCTGCGTTTAAGTTGCAGTCTCCTCTGGAGGTGTGGGTTCAAATCCCACTTCTGACAGCCAGTGTTTTTCACTGTAACCATTACCTGAAATATTATCTCTTGAGATATTGTTTCTCATGACGTCCCTTATTGCTAGTACAATTGATTTGGTTTGGTAAAATTCAGAATCTCTCCATAGTCATATTTCCTTTGGGATTTCAAACATCTATTTACTGCTCTTACCAAAATGCACCCTCTCTGGGAACCATCACCTTATCGTGGTGGAGAGGTTTGTGTGTCCCTATGAACCTGAGAGCTGTGTTGTCTGGAGCCTAGTGCTCCTGGTAGGGTCTCCCAAGGCAAATTGGTCTCAGGCGATGGGCCAGAATAAGAATGGTTCAAATACGACTTCATGAAAGAAAGGGAAAGGAAAGGAGAGACCCTGCCCGGAGGAAGCCCGGGGCCCCCGTCTGGAGCCAGGCCCAGAGGGAGGGCCCGACAGCGAGCACTTGGTGGCCGGGTTTGCCACGGAGCCCGGTCGGGCACAGCCCAAAGAAGCTACGTGGTGCCTCCCATCCATCCTGTGGGCCCACCACTCATGGGAAAAACTGCTGGGGTCGGGTGCGCTGTCACACGGGTGGCAGTGATGGTCAGGGACCTCGACGGACCAGACCCGGGCAGCAGAGGCTGGCTCTGGGGACGTGGAACGTCACCTCTCTGTGGGGGAAGGAGTCGGAACTAGTGCAGGAGGTGGATCGCTACCAGTTGGATCTGGTGGGGCTTACCTCCACGCACAGTCTTGGCTCTGGAACCGTACTCCTGGATAGGGGTTGGACTCTATTCTTCTCCGGAGTTGCCCAATGTGTGAGGCGTCGGGCCGGGGTGGGGATACTCACTAGCCCCCGGCTGAGCGGCACTACGTTGGAGTTTATCCCGGTGGACGAGAGGGTCGCCTCCCTACGCCTTCGGGTTATGGGGGGGAAAACTCTGACTGTTGTTTGTGCCTATGCCCCAAACCGCAGTTCTGAGTATTCGGCCTTCTTGGAGACCCTGAATGAAGCCCTGCAGGGGGCTCCAGTAGGGGACTCCGTAGTCTTGCTGGGAGACTTCAACGCACACGTGGGAAACGATGGAGACACCTGGAGAGGCGTGATTGGGAGGAAGGGCCTCCCTGATCTAAACCCGAACGGTCGTTTGTTGTTGGACTTCTGTGCTAGTCATGGATTGGCCATAACAAACACCATGTTCGAACATAAGGATGCTCATAAGTGCACGTGGTACCAGAGCACCCTAGGCCAAAGGTCAATGATCGATTTCGTAATCGTATCATCTGATCTGAAGCCGCATGTTTTGGACACTCGGGTGAAGAGAGGGGCGGAGCTGTCGACTGATCACCATCTGGTGGTGAGTTGGATCAAGGGGTGGGGGAAGACTCTGGACAGACCTGGTAAACCCAAACGGGTAGTGCGGGTGAACTGGGAACGTCTGGAGGAAGCCCCTGTCCTGGGGATCTTTAACTCACACCTCCGGTGGAGCTTTTCAGCTATCCCTGTGGAGGTTGGGGGCATTGAACCTGAGTGGGCGATGTTCAAAACCTCTATTGCTGAAGCTGCGGTGATGAGCTGTGGTCTCAAGGTCTTAGGTGCCTCAAGGGGCGGTAACCCTCGAACACCGTGGTGGACCCCAGTGGTCAGGGAAGCCGTCCGACTGAAGAAGGAGTCCTTCCGGGTTATGTTATCCGGGAGGACTCCGGAAACAGTTGCAGGGTATCGAAGGACTAGAAGGGCGGCAGCTTCTGCCGTGTCAGAGGCAAAGCAGCGGGTGTGGGAGAAGTTCGGAGAAGCTATGGAGAAGGACTTTCGGTCGGCACCAAGGTGCTTCTGGAAAACCATCCGGCACCTCAGAAGGGGGAAGCGAGGAACCATCCAAGCTGTGTACAGCAAGGGTGGGACCCTGCTGACTTCAACTGAGAAGTTTATCGGCCGCTGGAAGGAGCACTTTGAGGAACTCCTGAATCCAACTAACACGCCCTCTATGGTTGAGGCAGAGCTGGAAGCTGATGGGGATCATCGTCAATTTCCCTGATGGAAGTCACTGAGGTAGTCAAACAACTCCACAGTGGCAAAGCCGCAGGGGTTGATGAGATCCGTCCATTAATGCTGAAGGCTTTGGGTGTTGAGGGGCTGTCTTGGTTGACACGCCTCGTCAACATTGCGTGGAAGTCTGGGACAGTGCCTAGGGGTTGGCAGACCAGGGACTACAGGGGTATCACACTTCTCAGCCTCCCTGGTAAAGTCTACTCCAAGGTACTGGCAAGGAGGGTTCGGCCGGTAGTCGAACCTCTGATTGAAGAGGAACAATGCGGATTCCGTCCTGGTCGTGGAACAACAGACCAACTCTTTACTCTTGCAAGGATCCTGGAGGGGGCCTGGGAGTACGCCCATCCGGTCACATGTGTTTTGTGGATCTGGAGAAGGCGTATGACCGGGTCCCCCGGGTGATACTGTGGGAGGTGCTGCGGGAGTATGGGGTGAGGGGGTCACTTTTGAGGGCCATCCAATCCCTGTACGCCCAAAGCAAGAGTTGTGTCCGGATACTCGGCAGTAAGTCGGACTCGTTTCCCGTGAATGTTGGCCTCCGACAGGGCTGCGCTTTATCACCAATCCTGTTCGTGATTTTCATGGATAGGATATCGAGGCGTAGTCGTGGAGGAGAGGGGTTGCAGTTCGGTGACCTGAGGATCTCATCGCTGCTCTTTGCAGATGATGTGGTCCTTATGGCCTCATCGGTCTGTGACCTTCAACAGTCACTGGATCGGTTCGCATCCGAGTGTGCAGCGGTTGGGATGAGGATCAGCACCTCCAAATCTGAGGCCATGGCTCTCAGCAGGAAACCGGTGGATTGCCTACTCCGGGTAGGGAATGAGCCATTACTCCAAGTGAAAGAGTTCAAGTACCTCGGGGTCTTGTTCGCGAGTGAGGGGACAATGGAGCGAGAGATTGGCCGGAGAATCGGAGCAGCGGGGGTGGTATTACAGTCACTTTACCGCACCGTTGTGACGAAAAGAGAGCTGAGCCAGAAGGCAAAGCTCTCAATATACCGGTCGATCTTCGTTCCTACCCTCACCTATGGTCATGAAGGCTGGGTCATGACCGAAAGAACGAGATCACGGGTACAAGCGGCCGAAATGGGTTTTCTCAGACGGGTGGCTGGCGTCTCCCTTAGAGATAGGGTGAGAAGCTCAGCCATCCGTGAGAGACTCGGAGTAGAGCCGCTGCTCCTTTACGTTGAAAGGAGCCAGTTGAGGTGGTTCGGGCATCTAGTAAGGATGCCACCTGGGCGCCTCCCTAGGGAGGTGTTCCAGGCACGTCCAGCTGGGAGGAGACCCCGGGGAAGACCCAGGACTCGGTGGAGAGATTATATCTCCTCACTGGCCTGGGAACGCCTCAGGATCCCCCAGTCGGAGCTGGAGGATGTGGCCCGGAGAAGGGAAGATTGGGGTTCCTTACTGGAGCTGCTGTCCCCGCGACCCGATTCCGGATAAGCGGTAGACGATGGATGGATGGATGACCAAAATGCACAAAGACTTTAAGTGTATTTAATGTGTTTTTCCGATTTTTTTTACAGTTGATACTGATTTTGCAGTCAGGATGGCCGAGCGGTCTGAGGCGCTGCGTTCAAGTTGTAGTCTTCTTCTGGAGGCGTGGGTTCAAATCCCACTTCTGACAGCCAGTGTTTTTCACTATAACCATTACCTGAAATATGATCCTGTGGGATATTGGTTCTCATGACGTCACATCTTGCAAGTATAATTGATTTGGTTTGGTAAAATTCAGAATCTTTCCAACGTCATATTTCCTTGGAGATTTTAAACATCTATGTTTTGCTCTTACCAAAATGCACAAAGACTTTAAGTGTATTTAATGTGATTTTATGATTTTTTTTACAGTTAATACTGATTTTGCAGTCAGGATGGCTGAGCGGTCTAAGGTGCTGGGTTCAAGTTGCAGTCTCTTCTGGAGGCGTGGGTTCAAATCCCACTTCTGACAGCCATTGTTTTTCACTGAAATATGATCTTGTGAGATATTGGTTCTCATGACATCCCTTATTGCCAGTACAATTGATTTGGTTTGGTAAAATTCAGAATCTCCCAAGGTCATATTTCCTTTGGGATTTTAAAGACGTATTTTTTGCTCTTACCAAAATGCACAAAGACTTTAAGTGTATTTAATGTGTTTTTACGATTTTTTTTACAGTTGATACTAATTTTACAGTCAGGATGGCCCAGCGGTCTAAGGCCCTGCGTTTAGGTTGCAGTCTCCTCTGGAGGCGTGGGTTCAAATCCCACTTCTGACAGCCAGTGTTTTTCACTGTAACCATTACCTGAAATATGATCTCGTGAGATATTGGTTCTCATGACGTCACATGTTGATAGTACAATTGATTTGGTTTGGTAAAATTCAGAATCTCTCCATAGTCATATTTCCTTTGTGATTTTAAACATCTATTTTTTGCTCTTACCAAAATGCACAAAGACTTTAATTGTATTTAATGTGTTTTTATGATTTTTTTTAGGTTGCAGTCCCCTCTGGAGGCGTGGGATCAAATACCACTTCTGACAGCCAGTGTTTTTCACTGTAACCATTTCCTGAAATATGATCTTGTGAGATATTGGTTCTCAACCTCAACCACCATCAAAGTACTCAGTAAATCTGGTGGGGGGGTCAAATTTTGTTGGGCTGGGTCAGTACTTGGATGGGTGACCGCCTGGGAATACCCGGTGCTGTAAGCATTTTGTTTCCTTCTTAATTTGCAAAATGAAGACATGAATAGAACTGTCCGCATATATTATGAAAAGACAATTCATTGTGTTTTACCTTCTATGAACAGCAAGTGTATATGCTCTATTTCTCATTACGGCCATACCACACTGACAATGCCCGATCTCGTCTAATCTCAGAAGCTAAGCAGAGTTAGGCTGGGTCAGTACTTGGATGGGTGACCGCCTGGGTATACCCGGTGCTGTAAGTATTTTGTTTCCTTCTTAATTAGCAAAATGAAGACATGATTAGAACTGTCCGCATATATTGAGAAAAGACAATTCACTGTGTTTTACCTTCTATAAACAGCAGGTGTATATGCTCTTTTGTAGATTACGGCCATACCACACTGACAAAACCCGATCTCGTCTGATCTCGGAAACTAAGCAGAGTTGGTCTGGGTCAGTACTTGGATGGGTCACCGCCTGGGAATACCCGGTGCTGTAAGCATTTTGTTTCCTTCTTAATTAGCAAAATGAAGACATGAATAGAACTGTCCGCGTATATTAAGAAAAGACAATTCATTGTGTTTTACCTTCAATAAACAGCAAGTGTATATGCTCTATTTCAGATTACGGCCATACCACACTGACAACGCCCGATCTCGTCTGATCTCGGAAGCTAAGCAGAGTTGGGCTGGGTCAGTACTTGGATGGGTGACCGCCTGGGAATACCCTGGTGCTGTAAGCATTTTGTTTCCTTCTTAATTAGCAAAATGAAGACATGAATAGAACTGTCCGCGTATATTAAGAAAAGACAATTCATTGTGTTTTACCTTCAATATAACAGCAAGTGTATATGCTCTATTTTAGATTACGGCCATACCACACTGACAACGCCCGATCTCGTCTGATCTCGGAAGCTAAGCAGAGTTGGGCTGGGTCAGTACTTGGATGGGTGACCGCCTGGGAATACCCGGTGCTGTAAGCATTTTGTTTCCTTCTTAATTAGAAAAATGAAGACATGAATAGAACTGTCTGCGTATATTAAGAAAAGACAATTAAATTTGTTTTACCTTCTATGAACAGCAAGTGTATATGCTCTATTTCAGATTACGGCCATACCATACTGACAATCTCGTATGATCTCAGAAGCTAAGCAGAGTTGGGCTGGGTCAGTACTTGGATGGGTAAGCGCCTGGGAATACCTGGTTGCAGTAAGCAGTTTGTATCCTTCTTAATTAGCAAGATGAAGATATAAATAGAACTGTCTGCGTATTTTAAGAAAAGACAATTCATTGTGTTTTACCTTCTATAAACAGCAAGTGTATATACTCTATTGCAGATTACGGCCATAGCACACTGACAACGCCCGATTTCGTCTGATCTCGGAAGCTAAACAGAGTTGGGCTGGGTCAGTACTTGGATTGGTGACCGCCTGGGAATACCCGGTGCTGTAAGCATTTTGTTTCCTTCTTAATTAGCAAAATGAAGACATGAATAGAACTGTCCGCGTATATTAAGAAAAGACAATTCATTGTGTTTTACCTTCATATAAACAGCAAGTGTATATGCTCTATTTCAGATTACGGCCATACCACACTGACAACGCCCGATCTCGTCTGATCTCGGAAGCTAAGCAGAGTTGGGCTGGGTCAGTACTTGGATGGGTGACCTGCCTGGGAATACCCGGTGCTGTAAGCATTTTGTTTCCTTCTTAATTAGCAAAATGAAGACATGAATAGAACTGTCCGCGTATATTAAGAAAAGACAATTCATTGTGTTTTACCTTCAATAAACAGCAAGTGTATATGCTCTATTTCAGATTACGGCCATACCACACTGACAACGCCCGATCTCGTCTGATCTCGGAAGCTAAGCAGAGTTGGGCTGGGTCAGTACTTGGATGGGTGACCGCCTGGGAATACCCGGTGCTGTAAGCATTTTGTTTCCTTCTTAATTAGCAAAATGAAGACATGAATAGAACTGTCCGCGTATATTAAGAAAAGACAATTCATTGTGTTTTACCTTCAATATAACAGCAAGTGTATATGCTCTATTTTAGATTACGGCCATACCACACTGACAACGCCCGATCTCGTCTGATCTCGGAAGCTAAGCAGAGTTGGGCTGGGTCAGTACTTGGATGGGTGACCGCCTGGGAATACCCGGTGCTGTAAGCATTTTGTTTCCTTCTTAATTAGCAAAATGAAGACATGAATAGAACTGTCCGCGTATATTAAGAAAAGACAATTCATTGTGTTTTACCTTCAATATAACAGCAAGTGTATATGCTCTATTTCAGATTACGGCCATACCACACTGACAACGCCCGATCTCGTCTGATCTCGGAAGCTAAGCAGAGTTGGGCTGGGTCAGTACTTGGATGGGTGACCGCCTGGGAATACCCGGTGCTGTAAGCATTTTGTTTCCTTCTTAATTAGCAAAATGAAGACATGAATAGAACTGTCCGCGTATATTAAGAAAAGACAATTCATTGTGTTTTACCTTCAATATAACAGCAAGTGTATATGCTCTATTTCAGATTACGGCCATACCACACTGACAACGCCCGATCTCGTCTGATCTCGGAAGCTAAGCAGAGTTGGGCTGGGTCAGTACTTGGATGGGTGACCGCCTGGGAATACCCGGTGCTGTAAGCATTTTGTTTCCTTCTTAATTAGCAAAATGAAGACATGAATAGAACTGTCCGCGTATATTAAGAAAAGACAATTCATTGTGTTTTACCTTCAATATAACAGCAAGTGTATATGCTCTATTTTCAGATTACGGCCATACCACACTGACAACGCCCGATCTCGTCTGATCTCGGAAGCTAAGCAGAGTTGGGCTGGGTCAGTACTTGGATGGGTGACCGCCTGGGAATACCCGGTGCTGTAAGCATTTTGTTTCCTTCTTAATTAGCAAAATGAAGACATGAATAGAACTGTCCGCGTATATTAAGAAAAGACAATTCATTGTGTTTTACCTTCAATATAACAGCAAGTGTATATGCTCTATTTTAGATTACGGCCATACCACACTGACAACGCCCGATCTCGTCTGATCTCGGAAGCTAAGCAGAGTTGGGCTGGGTCAGTACTTGGATGGGTGACCGCCTGGGAATACCCGGTGCTGTAAGCATTTTGTTTCCTTCTTAATTAGCAAAATGAAGACATGAATAGAACTGTCCGCGTATATTAAGAAAAGACAATTCATTGTGTTTTACCTTCAATAAACAGCAAGTGTATATGCTCTATTTCAGATTACGGCCATACCACACTGACAACGCCCGATCTCGTCTGATCTCGGAAGCTAAGCAG
Source organism: Cottoperca gobio (assembly GCF_900634415.1). NCBI lineage: Eukaryota > Metazoa > Chordata > Actinopteri > Perciformes > Bovichtidae > Cottoperca > Cottoperca gobio. The sequence goes on along the minus strand of NC_041378.1, from coordinate 17,148,940 downwards.
AGTTGGGCTGGGTCAGTACTTGGATGGGTGACCGCCTGGGAATACCCGGTGCTGTAAGCATTTTGTTTCCTTCTTAATTAGCAAAATGAAGACATGAATAGAACTGTCCGCGTATATTAAGAAAAGACAATTCATTGTGTTTTACCTTCAATATAACAGCAAGTGTATATGCTCTATTTCAGATTACGGCCATACCACACTGACAACGCCCGATCTCGTCTGATCTCGGAAGCTAAGCAGAGTTGGGCTGGGTCAGTACTTGGATGGGTGACCGCCTGGGAATACCCGGTGCTGTAAGCATTTTGTTTCCTTCTTAATTAGCAAAATGAAGACATGAATAGAACTGTCCGCGTATATTAAGAAAAGACAATTCATTGTGTTTTACCTTCAATATAACAGCAAGTGTATATGCTCTATTTCAGATTACGGCCATACCACACTGACAACGCCCGATCTCGTCTGATCTCGGAAGCTAAGCAGAGTTGGGCTGGGTCAGTACTTGGATGGGTGACCGCCTGGGAATACCCGGTGCTGTAAGCATTTTGTTTCCTTCTTAATTAGCAAAATGAAGACATGAATAGAACTGTCCGCGTATATTAAGAAAAGACAATTCATTGTGTTTTACCTTCAATATAACAGCAAGTGTATATGCTCTATTTCAGATTACGGCCATACCACACTGACAACGCCCGATCTCGTCTGATCTCGGAAGCTAAGCAGAGTTGGGCTGGGTCAGTACTTGGATGGGTGACCGCCTGGGAATACCCGGTGCTGTAAGCATTTTGTTTCCTTCTTAATTAGCAAAATGAAGACATGAATAGAACTGTCCGCGTATATTAAGAAAAGACAATTCATTGTGTTTTACCTTCAATATAACAGCAAGTGTATATGCTCTATTTAGATTACGGCCATACCACACTGACAACGCCCGATCTCGTCTGATCTCGGAAGCTAAGCAGAGTTGGGCTGGGTCAGTACTTGGATGGGTGACCGCCTGGGAATACCCGGTGCTGTAAGCATTTTGTTTCCTTCTTAATTAGCAAAATGAAGACATGAATAGAACTGTCCGCGTATATTAAGAAAAGACAATTCATTGTGTTTTACCTTCAATATAACAGCAAGTGTATATGCTCTATTTCAGATTACGGCCATACCACACTGACAACGCCCGATCTCGTCTGATCTCGGAAGCTAAGCAGAGTTGGGCTGGGTCAGTACTTGGATGGGTGACCGCCTGGGAATACCCGGTGCTGTAAGCATTTTGTTTCCTTCTTAATTAGCAAAATGAAGACATGAATAGAACTGTCCGCGTATATTAAGAAAAGACAATTCATTGTGTTTTACCTTCAATATAACAGCAAGTGTATATGCTCTATTTCAGATTACGGCCATACCACACTGACAACGCCCGATCTCGTCTGATCTCGGAAGCTAAGCAGAGTTGGGCTGGGTCAGTACTTGGATGGGTGACCGCCTGGGAATACCCGGTGCTGTAAGCATTTTGTTTCCTTCTTAATTAGCAAAATGAAGACATGAATAGAACTGTCCGCGTATATTAAGAAAAGACAATTCATTGTGTTTTACCTTCAATAAACAGCAAGTGTATATGCTCTATTTCAGATTACGGCCATACCACACTGACAACGCCCGATCTCGTCTGATCTCGGAAGCTAAGCAGAGTTGGGCTGGGTCAGTACTTGGATGGGTGACCGCCTGGGAATACCCGGTGCTGTAAGCATTTTGTTTCCTTCTTAATTAGCAAAATGAAGACATGAATAGAACTGTCCGCGTATATTAAGAAAAGACAATTCATTGTGTTTTACCTTCAATATAACAGCAAGTGTATATGCTCTATTTCAGATTACGGCCATACCACACTGACAACGCCCGATCTCGTCTGATCTCGGAAGCTAAGCAGAGTTGGGCTGGGTCAGTACTTGGATGGGTGACCGCCTGGGAATACCCGGTGCTGTAAGCATTTTGTTTCCTTCTTAATTAGCAAAATGAAGACATGAATAGAACTGTCCGCGTATATTAAGAAAAGACAATTCATTGTGTTTTACCTTCAATATAACAGCAAGTGTATATGCTCTATTTAGATTACGGCCATACCACACTGACAACGCCCGATCTCGTCTGATCTCGGAAGCTAAGCAGAGTTGGGCTGGGTCAGTACTTGGATGGGTGACCGCCTGGGAATACCCGGTGCTGTAAGCATTTTGTTTCCTTCTTAATTAGCAAAATGAAGACATGAATAGAACTGTCCGCGTATATTAAGAAAAGACAATTCATTGTGTTTTACCTTCAATATAACAGCAAGTGTATATGCTCTATTTAGATTACGGCCATACCACACTGACAACGCCCGATCTCGTCTGATCTCGGAAGCTAAGCAGAGTTGGGCTGGGTCAGTACTTGGATGGGTGACCGCCTGGGAATACCCGGTGCTGTAAGCATTTTGTTTCCTTCTTAATTAGCAAAATGAAGACATGAATAGAACTGTCCGCGTATATTAAGAAAAGACAATTCATTGTGTTTTACCTTCAATATAACAGCAAGTGTATATGCTCTATTTCAGATTACGGCCATACCACACTGACAACGCCCGATCTCGTCTGATCTCGGAAGCTAAGCAGAGTTGGGCTGGGTCAGTACTTGGATGGGTGACCGCCTGGGAATACCCGGTGCTGTAAGCATTTTGTTTCCTTCTTAATTAGCAAAATGAAGACATGAATAGAACTGTCCGCGTATATTAAGAAAAGACAATTCATTGTGTTTTACCTTCAATATAAAGCAAGTGTATATGCTCTATTTAGATTACGGCCATACCACACTGACAACGCCCGATCTCGTCTGATCTCGGAAGCTAAGCAGAGTTGGGCTGGGTCAGTACTTGGATGGGTGACCGCCTGGGAATACCCGGTGCTGTAAGCATTTTGTTTCCTTCTTAATTAGCAAAATGAAGACATGAATAGAACTGTCCGCGTATATTAAGAAAAGACAATTCATTGTGTTTTACCTTCAATATAACAGCAAGTGTATATGCTCTATTTCAGATTACGGCCATACCACACTGACAACGCCCGATCTCGTCTGATCTCGGAAGCTAAGCAGAGTTGGGCTGGGTCAGTACTTGGATGGGTGACCGCCTGGGAATACCCGGTGCTGTAAGCATTTTGTTTCCTTCTTAATTAGCAAAATGAAGACATGAATAGAACTGTCCGCGTATATTAAGAAAAGACAATTCATTGTGTTTTACCTTCAATATAACAGCAAGTGTATATGCTCTATTTTAGATTACGGCCATACCACACTGACAACGCCCGATCTCGTCTGATCTCGGAAGCTAAGCAGAGTTGGGCTGGGTCAGTACTTGGATGGGTGACCGCCTGGGAATACCCGGTGCTGTAAGCATTTTGTTTCCTTCTTAATTAGCAAAATGAAGACATGAATAGAACTGTCCGCGTATATTAAGAAAAGACAATTCATTGTGTTTTACCTTCAATATAACAGCAAGTGTATATGCTCTATTTTAGATTACGGCCATACCACACTGACAACGCCCGATCTCGTCTGATCTCGGAAGCTAAGCAGAGTTGGGCTGGGTCAGTACTTGGATGGGTGACCGCCTGGGAATACCCGGTGCTGTAAGCATTTTGTTTCCTTCTTAATTAGCAAAATGAAGACATGAATAGAACTGTCCGCGTATATTAAGAAAAGACAATTCATTGTGTTTTACCTTCAATATAAAGCAAGTGTATATGCTCTATTTAGATTACGGCCATACCACACTGACAACGCCCGATCTCGTCTGATCTCGGAAGCTAAGCAGAGTTGGGCTGGGTCAGTACTTGGATGGGTGACCGCCTGGGAATACCCGGTGCTGTAAGCATTTTGTTTCCTTCTTAATTAGCAAAATGAAGACATGAATAGAACTGTCCGCGTATATTAAGAAAAGACAATTCATTGTGTTTTACCTTCAATATAACAGCAAGTGTATATGCTCTATTTCAGATTACGGCCATACCACACTGACAACGCCCGATCTCGTCTGATCTCGGAAGCTAAGCAGAGTTGGGCTGGGTCAGTACTTGGATGGGTGACCGCCTGGGAATACCCGGTGCTGTAAGCATTTTGTTTCCTTCTTAATTAGCAAAATGAAGACATGAATAGAACTGTCCGCGTATATTAAGAAAAGACAATTCATTGTGTTTTACCTTCAATATAACAGCAAGTGTATATGCTCTATTTAGATTACGGCCATACCACACTGACAACGCCCGATCTCGTCTGATCTCGGAAGCTAAGCAGAGTTGGGCTGGGTCAGTACTTGGATGGGTGACCGCCTGGGAATACCCGGTGCTGTAAGCATTTTGTTTCCTTCTTAATTAGCAAAATGAAGACATGAATAGAACTGTCCGCGTATATTAAGAAAAGACAATTCATTGTGTTTTACCTTCAATATAACAGCAAGTGTATATGCTCTATTTCAGATTACGGCCATACCACACTGACAACGCCCGATCTCGTCTGATCTCGGAAGCTAAGCAGAGTTGGGCTGGGTCAGTACTTGGATGGGTGACCGCCTGGGAATACCCGGTGCTGTAAGCATTTTGTTTCCTTCTTAATTAGCAAAATGAAGACATGAATAGAACTGTCCGCGTATATTAAGAAAAGACAATTCATTGTGTTTTACCTTCAATAAACAGCAAGTGTATATGCTCTATTTCAGATTACGGCCATACCACACTGACAACGCCCGATCTCGTCTGATCTCGGAAGCTAAGCAGAGTTGGGCTGGGTCAGTACTTGGATGGGTGACCGCCTGGGAATACCCGGTGCTGTAAGCATTTTGTTTCCTTCTTAATTAGCAAAATGAAGACATGAATAGAACTGTCCGCGTATATTAAGAAAAGACAATTCATTGTGTTTTACCTTCAATATAACAGCAAGTGTATATGCTCTATTTTAGATTACGGCCATACCACACTGACAACGCCCGATCTCGTCTGATCTCGGAAGCTAAGCAGAGTTGGGCTGGGTCAGTACTTGGATGGGTGACCGCCTGGGAATACCCGGTGCTGTAAGCATTTTGTTTCCTTCTTAATTAGCAAAATGAAGACATGAATAGAACTGTCCGCGTATATTAAGAAAAGACAATTCATTGTGTTTTACCTTCAATATAACAGCAAGTGTATATGCTCTATTTAGATTACGGCCATACCACACTGACAACGCCCGATCTCGTCTGATCTCGGAAGCTAAGCAGAGTTGGGCTGGGTCAGTACTTGGATGGGTGACCGCCTGGGAATACCCGGTGCTGTAAGCATTTTGTTTCCTTCTTAATTAGCAAAATGAAGACATGAATAGAACTGTCCGCGTATATTAAGAAAAGACAATTCATTGTGTTTTACCTTCAATATAACAGCAAGTGTATATGCTCTATTTCAGATTACGGCCATACCACACTGACAACGCCCGATCTCGTCTGATCTCGGAAGCTAAGCAGAGTTGGGCTGGGTCAGTACTTGGATGGGTGACCGCCTGGGAATACCCGGTGCTGTAAGCATTTTGTTTCCTTCTTAATTAGCAAAATGAAGACATGAATAGAACTGTCCGCGTATATTAAGAAAAGACAATTCATTGTGTTTTACCTTCAATAAACAGCAAGTGTATATGCTCTATTTCAGATTACGGCCATACCACACTGACAACGCCCGATCTCGTCTGATCTCGGAAGCTAAGCAGAGTTGGGCTGGGTCAGTACTTGGATGGGTGACCGCCTGGGAATACCCGGTGCTGTAAGCATTTTGTTTCCTTCTTAATTAGCAAAATGAAGACATGAATAGAACTGTCCGCGTATATTAAGAAAAGACAATTCATTGTGTTTTACCTTCAATATAACAGCAAGTGTATATGCTCTATTTCAGATTACGGCCATACCACACTGACAACGCCCGATCTCGTCTGATCTCGGAAGCTAAGCAGAGTTGGGCTGGGTCAGTACTTGGATGGGTGACCGCCTGGGAATACCCGGTGCTGTAAGCATTTTGTTTCCTTCTTAATTAGCAAAATGAAGACATGAATAGAACTGTCCGCGTATATTAAGAAAAGACAATTCATTGTGTTTTACCTTCAATATAACAGCAAGTGTATATGCTCTATTTAGATTACGGCCATACCACACTGACAACGCCCGATCTCGTCTGATCTCGGAAGCTAAGCAGAGTTGGGCTGGGTCAGTACTTGGATGGGTGACCGCCTGGGAATACCCGGTGCTGTAAGCATTTTGTTTCCTTCTTAATTAGCAAAATGAAGACATGAATAGAACTGTCCGCGTATATTAAGAAAAGACAATTCATTGTGTTTTACCTTCAATATAACAGCAAGTGTATATGCTCTATTTCAGATTACGGCCATACCACACTGACAACGCCCGATCTCGTCTGATCTCGGAAGCTAAGCAGAGTTGGGCTGGGTCAGTACTTGGATGGGTGACCGCCTGGGAATACCCGGTGCTGTAAGCATTTTGTTTCCTTCTTAATTAGCAAAATGAAGACATGAATAGAACTGTCCGCGTATATTAAGAAAAGACAATTCATTGTGTTTTACCTTCAATATAACAGCAAGTGTATATGCTCTATTTCAGATTACGGCCATACCACACTGACAACGCCCGATCTCGTCTGATCTCGGAAGCTAAGCAGAGTTGGGCTGGGTCAGTACTTGGATGGGTGACCGCCTGGGAATACCCGGTGCTGTAAGCATTTTGTTTCCTTCTTAATTAGCAAAATGAAGACATGAATAGAACTGTCCGCGTATATTAAGAAAAGACAATTCATTGTGTTTTACCTTCAATATAACAGCAAGTGTATATGCTCTATTTCAGATTACGGCCATACCACACTGACAACGCCCGATCTCGTCTGATCTCGGAAGCTAAGCAGAGTTGGGCTGGGTCAGTACTTGGATGGGTGACCGCCTGGGAATACCCGGTGCTGTAAGCATTTTGTTTCCTTCTTAATTAGCAAAATGAAGACATGAATAGAACTGTCCGCGTATATTAAGAAAAGACAATTCATTGTGTTTTACCTTCAATAAACAGCAAGTGTATATGCTCTATTTCAGATTACGGCCATACCACACTGACAACGCCCGATCTCGTCTGATCTCGGAAGCTAAGCAGAGTTGGGCTGGGTCAGTACTTGGATGGGTGACCGCCTGGGAATACCCGGTGCTGTAAGCATTTTGTTTCCTTCTTAATTAGCAAAATGAAGACATGAATAGAACTGTCCGCGTATATTAAGAAAAGACAATTCATTGTGTTTTACCTTCAATATAACAGCAAGTGTATATGCTCTATTTCAGATTACGGCCATACCACACTGACAACGCCCGATCTCGTCTGATCTCGGAAGCTAAGCAGAGTTGGGCTGGGTCAGTACTTGGATGGGTGACCGCCTGGGAATACCCGGTGCTGTAAGCATTTTGTTTCCTTCTTAATTAGCAAAATGAAGACATGAATAGAACTGTCCGCGTATATTAAGAAAAGACAATTCATTGTGTTTTACCTTCAATAAACAGCAAGTGTATATGCTCTATTTTAGATTACGGCCATACCACACTGACAACGCCCGATCTCGTCTGATCTCGGAAGCTAAGCAGAGTTGGGCTGGGTCAGTACTTGGATGGGTGACCGCCTGGGAATACCCGGTGCTGTAAGCATTTTGTTTCCTTCTTAATTAGCAAAATGAAGACATGAATAGAACTGTCCGCGTATATTAAGAAAAGACAATTCATTGTGTTTTACCTTCAATAAACAGCAAGTGTATATGCTCTATTTCAGATTACGGCCATACCACACTGACAACGCCCGATCTCGTCTGATCTCGGAAGCTAAGCAGAGTTGGGCTGGGTCAGTACTTGGATGGGTGACCGCCTGGGAATACCCGGTGCTGTAAGCATTTTGTTTCCTTCTTAATTAGCAAAATGAAGACATGAATAGAACTGTCCGCGTATATTAAGAAAAGACAATTCATTGTGTTTTACCTTCAATATAACAGCAAGTGTATATGCTCTATTTCAGATTACGGCCATACCACACTGACAACGCCCGATCTCGTCTGATCTCGGAAGCTAAGCAGAGTTGGGCTGGGTCAGTACTTGGATGGGTGACCGCCTGGGAATACCCGGTGCTGTAAGCATTTTGTTTCCTTCTTAATTAGCAAAATGAAGACATGAATAGAACTGTCCGCGTATATTAAGAAAAGACAATTCATTGTGTTTTACCTTCAATATAACAGCAAGTGTATATGCTCTATTTCAGATTACGGCCATACCACACTGACAACGCCCGATCTCGTCTGATCTCGGAAGCTAAGCAGAGTTGGGCTGGGTCAGTACTTGGATGGGTGACCGCCTGGGAATACCCGGTGCTGTAAGCATTTTGTTTCCTTCTTAATTAGCAAAATGAAGACATGAATAGAACTGTCCGCGTATATTAAGAAAAGACAATTCATTGTGTTTTACCTTCAATATAACAGCAAGTGTATATGCTCTATTTTAGATTACGGCCATACCACACTGACAACGCCCGATCTCGTCTGATCTCGGAAGCTAAGCAGAGTTGGGCTGGGTCAGTACTTGGATGGGTGACCGCCTGGGAATACCCGGTGCTGTAAGCATTTTGTTTCCTTCTTAATTAGCAAAATGAAGACATGAATAGAACTGTCCGCGTATATTAAGAAAAGACAATTCATTGTGTTTTACCTTCAATATAACAGCAAGTGTATATGCTCTATTTCAGATTACGGCCATACCACACTGACAACGCCCGATCTCGTCTGATCTCGGAAGCTAAGCAGAGTTGGGCTGGGTCAGTACTTGGATGGGTGACCGCCTGGGAATACCCGGTGCTGTAAGCATTTTGTTTCCTTCTTAATTAGCAAAATGAAGACATGAATAGAACTGTCCGCGTATATTAAGAAAAGACAATTCATTGTGTTTTACCTTCAATATAACAGCAAGTGTATATGCTCTATTTTAGATTACGGCCATACCACACTGACAACGCCCGATCTCGTCTGATCTCGGAAGCTAAGCAGAGTTGGGCTGGGTCAGTACTTGGATGGGTGACCGCCTGGGAATACCCGGTGCTGTAAGCATTTTGTTTCCTTCTTAATTAGCAAAATGAAGACATGAATAGAACTGTCCGCGTATATTAAGAAAAGACAATTCATTGTGTTTTACCTTCAATATAACAGCAAGTGTATATGCTCTATTTCAGATTACGGCCATACCACACTGACAACGCCCGATCTCGTCTGATCTCGGAAGCTAAGCAGAGTTGGGCTGGGTCAGTACTTGGATGGGTGACCGCCTGGGAATACCCGGTGCTGTAAGCATTTTGTTTCCTTCTTAATTAGCAAAATGAAGACATGAATAGAACTGTCCGCGTATATTAAGAAAAGACAATTCATTGTGTTTTACCTTCAATATAACAGCAAGTGTATATGCTCTATTTAGATTACGGCCATACCACACTGACAACGCCCGATCTCGTCTGATCTCGGAAGCTAAGCAGAGTTGGGCTGGGTCAGTACTTGGATGGGTGACCGCCTGGGAATACCCGGTGCTGTAAGCATTTTGTTTCCTTCTTAATTAGCAAAATGAAGACATGAATAGAACTGTCCGCGTATATTAAGAAAAGACAATTCATTGTGTTTTACCTTCAATAAACAGCAAGTGTATATGCTCTATTTCAGATTACGGCCATACCACACTGACAACGCCCGATCTCGTCTGATCTCGGAAGCTAAGCAGAGTTGGGCTGGGTCAGTACTTGGATGGGTGACCGCCTGGGAATACCCGGTGCTGTAAGCATTTTGTTTCCTTCTTAATTAGCAAAATGAAGACATGAATAGAACTGTCCGCGTATATTAAGAAAAGACAATTCATTGTGTTTTACCTTCAATATAACAGCAAGTGTATATGCTCTATTTCAGATTACGGCCATACCACACTGACAACGCCCGATCTCGTCTGATCTCGGAAGCTAAGCAGAGTTGGGCTGGGTCAGTACTTGGATGGGTGACCGCCTGGGAATACCCGGTGCTGTAAGCATTTTGTTTCCTTCTTAATTAGCAAAATGAAGACATGAATAGAACTGTCCGCGTATATTAAGAAAAGACAATTCATTGTGTTTTACCTTCAATAAACAGCAAGTGTATATGCTCTATTTCAGATTACGGCCATACCACACTGACAACGCCCGATCTCGTCTGATCTCGGAAGCTAAGCAGAGTTGGGCTGGGTCAGTACTTGGATGGGTGACCGCCTGGGAATACCCGGTGCTGTAAGCATTTTGTTTCCTTCTTAATTAGCAAAATGAAGACATGAATAGAACTGTCCGCGTATATTAAGAAAAGACAATTCATTGTGTTTTACCTTCAATATAACAGCAAGTGTATATGCTCTATTTTAGATTACGGCCATACCACACTGACAACGCCCGATCTCGTCTGATCTCGGAAGCTAAGCAGAGTTGGGCTGGGTCAGTACTTGGATGGGTGACCGCCTGGGAATACCCGGTGCTGTAAGCATTTTGTTTCCTTCTTAATTAGCAAAATGAAGACATGAATAGAACTGTCCGCGTATATTAAGAAAAGACAATTCATTGTGTTTTACCTTCAATATAACAGCAAGTGTATATGCTCTATTTTTAGATTACGGCCATACCACACTGACAACGCCCGATCTCGTCTGATCTCGGAAGCTAAGCAGAGTTGGGCTGGGTCAGTACTTGGATGGGTGACCGCCTGGGAATACCCGGTGCTGTAAGCATTTTGTTTCCTTCTTAATTAGCAAAATGAAGACATGAATAGAACTGTCCGCGTATATTAAGAAAAGACAATTCATTGTGTTTTACCTTCAATATAACAGCAAGTGTATATGCTCTATTTAGATTACGGCCATACCACACTGACAACGCCCGATCTCGTCTGATCTCGGAAGCTAAGCAGAGTTGGGCTGGGTCAGTACTTGGATGGGTGACCGCCTGGGAATACCCGGTGCTGTAAGCATTTTGTTTCCTTCTTAATTAGCAAAATGAAGACATGAATAGAACTGTCCGCGTATATTAAGAAAAGACAATTCATTGTGTTTTACCTTCAATAAACAGCAAGTGTATATGCTCTATTTCAGATTACGGCCATACCACACTGACAACGCCCGATCTCGTCTGATCTCGGAAGCTAAGCAGAGTTGGGCTGGGTCAGTACTTGGATGGGTGACCGCCTGGGAATACCCGGTGCTGTAAGCATTTTGTTTCCTTCTTAATTAGCAAAATGAAGACATGAATAGAACTGTCCGCGTATATTAAGAAAAGACAATTCATTGTGTTTTACCTTCAATAAACAGCAAGTGTATATGCTCTATTTCAGATTACGGCCATACCACACTGACAACGCCCGATCTCGTCTGATCTCGGAAGCTAAGCAGAGTTGGGCTGGGTCAGTACTTGGATGGGTGACCGCCTGGGAATACCCGGTGCTGTAAGCATTTTGTTTCCTTCTTAATTAGCAAAATGAAGACATGAATAGAACTGTCCGCGTATATTAAGAAAAGACAATTCATTGTGTTTTACCTTCAATATAACAGCAAGTGTATATGCTCTATTTTAGATTACGGCCATACCACACTGACAACGCCCGATCTCGTCTGATCTCGGAAGCTAAGCAGAGTTGGGCTGGGTCAGTACTTGGATGGGTGACCGCCTGGGAATACCCGGTGCTGTAAGCATTTTGTTTCCTTCTTAATTAGCAAAATGAAGACATGAATAGAACTGTCCGCGTATATTAAGAAAAGACAATTCATTGTGTTTTACCTTCAATATAACAGCAAGTGTATATGCTCTATTTCAGATTACGGCCATACCACACTGACAACGCCCGATCTCGTCTGATCTCGGAAGCTAAGCAGAGTTGGGCTGGGTCAGTACTTGGATGGGTGACCGCCTGGGAATACCCGGTGCTGTAAGCATTTTGTTTCCTTCTTAATTAGCAAAATGAAGACATGAATAGAACTGTCCGCGTATATTAAGAAAAGACAATTCATTGTGTTTTACCTTCAATATAAAGCAAGTGTATATGCTCTATTTTAGATTACGGCCATACCACACTGACAACGCCCGATCTCGTCTGATCTCGGAAGCTAAGCAGAGTTGGGCTGGGTCAGTACTTGGATGGGTGACCGCCTGGGAATACCCGGTGCTGTAAGCATTTTGTTTCCTTCTTAATTAGCAAAATGAAGACATGAATAGAACTGTCCGCGTATATTAAGAAAAGACAATTCATTGTGTTTTACCTTCAATAAACAGCAAGTGTATATGCTCTATTTAGATTACGGCCATACCACACTGACAACGCCCGATCTCGTCTGATCTCGGAAGCTAAGCAGAGTTGGGCTGGGTCAGTACTTGGATGGGTGACCGCCTGGGAATACCCGGTGCTGTAAGCATTTTGTTTCCTTCTTAATTAGCAAAATGAAGACATGAATAGAACTGTCCGCGTATATTAAGAAAAGACAATTCATTGTGTTTTACCTTCAATATAACAGCAAGTGTATATGCTCTATTTCAGATTACGGCCATACCACACTGACAACGCCCGATCTCGTCTGATCTCGGAAGCTAAGCAGAGTTGGGCTGGGTCAGTACTTGGATGGGTGACCGCCTGGGAATACCCGGTGCTGTAAGCATTTTGTTTCCTTCTTAATTAGCAAAATGAAGACATGAATAGAACTGTCCGCGTATATTAAGAAAAGACAATTCATTGTGTTTTACCTTCAATATAACAGCAAGTGTATATGCTCTATTTTAGATTACGGCCATACCACACTGACAACGCCCGATCTCGTCTGATCTCGGAAGCTAAGCAGAGTTGGGCTGGGTCAGTACTTGGATGGGTGACCGCCTGGGAATACCCGGTGCTGTAAGCATTTTGTTTCCTTCTTAATTAGCAAAATGAAGACATGAATAGAACTGTCCGCGTATATTAAGAAAAGACAATTCATTGTGTTTTACCTTCAATATAACAGCAAGTGTATATGCTCTATTTTAGATTACGGCCATACCACACTGACAACGCCCGATCTCGTCTGATCTCGGAAGCTAAGCAGAGTTGGGCTGGGTCAGTACTTGGATGGGTGACCGCCTGGGAATACCCGGTGCTGTAAGCATTTTGTTTCCTTCTTAATTAGCAAAATGAAGACATGAATAGAACTGTCCGCGTATATTAAGAAAAGACAATTCATTGTGTTTTACCTTCAATATAACAGCAAGTGTATATGCTCTATTTCAGATTACGGCCATACCACACTGACAACGCCCGATCTCGTCTGATCTCGGAAGCTAAGCAGAGTTGGGCTGGGTCAGTACTTGGATGGGTGACCGCCTGGGAATACCCGGTGCTGTAAGCATTTTGTTTCCTTCTTAATTAGCAAAATGAAGACATGAATAGAACTGTCCGCGTATATTAAGAAAAGACAATTCATTGTGTTTTACCTTCAATATAACAGCAAGTGTATATGCTCTATTTCAGATTACGGCCATACCACACTGACAACGCCCGATCTCGTCTGATCTCGGAAGCTAAGCAGAGTTGGGCTGGGTCAGTACTTGGATGGGTGACCGCCTGGGAATACCCGGTGCTGTAAGCATTTTGTTTCCTTCTTAATTAGCAAAATGAAGACATGAATAGAACTGTCCGCGTATATTAAGAAAAGACAATTCATTGTGTTTTACCTTCAATATAACAGCAAGTGTATATGCTCTATTTCAGATTACGGCCATACCACACTGACAACGCCCGATCTCGTCTGATCTCGGAAGCTAAGCAGAGTTGGGCTGGGTCAGTACTTGGATGGGTGACCGCCTGGGAATACCCGGTGCTGTAAGCATTTTGTTTCCTTCTTAATTAGCAAAATGAAGACATGAATAGAACTGTCCGCGTATATTAAGAAAAGACAATTCATTGTGTTTTACCTTCAATATAACAGCAAGTGTATATGCTCTATTTAGATTACGGCCATACCACACTGACAACGCCCGATCTCGTCTGATCTCGGAAGCTAAGCAGAGTTGGGCTGGGTCAGTACTTGGATGGGTGACCGCCTGGGAATACCCGGTGCTGTAAGCATTTTGTTTCCTTCTTAATTAGCAAAATGAAGACATGAATAGAACTGTCCGCGTATATTAAGAAAAGACAATTCATTGTGTTTTACCTTCAATAAACAGCAAGTGTATATGCTCTATTTCAGATTACGGCCATACCACACTGACAACGCCCGATCTCGTCTGATCTCGGAAGCTAAGCAGAGTTGGGCTGGGTCAGTACTTGGATGGGTGACCGCCTGGGAATACCCGGTGCTGTAAGCATTTTGTTTCCTTCTTAATTAGCAAAATGAAGACATGAATAGAACTGTCCGCGTATATTAAGAAAAGACAATTCATTGTGTTTTACCTTCAATATAACAGCAAGTGTATATGCTCTATTTTAGATTACGGCCATACCACACTGACAACGCCCGATCTCGTCTGATCTCGGAAGCTAAGCAGAGTTGGGCTGGGTCAGTACTTGGATGGGTGACCGCCTGGGAATACCCGGTGCTGTAAGCATTTTGTTTCCTTCTTAATTAGCAAAATGAAGACATGAATAGAACTGTCCGCGTATATTAAGAAAAGACAATTCATTGTGTTTTACCTTCAATATAACAGCAAGTGTATATGCTCTATTTCAGATTACGGCCATACCACACTGACAACGCCCGATCTCGTCTGATCTCGGAAGCTAAGCAGAGTTGGGCTGGGTCAGTACTTGGATGGGTGACCGCCTGGGAATACCCGGTGCTGTAAGCATTTTGTTTCCTTCTTAATTAGCAAAATGAAGACATGAATAGAACTGTCCGCGTATATTAAGAAAAGACAATTCATTGTGTTTTACCTTCAATATAAAGCAAGTGTATATGCTCTATTTCAGATTACGGCCATACCACACTGACAACGCCCGATCTCGTCTGATCTCGGAAGCTAAGCAGAGTTGGGCTGGGTCAGTACTTGGATGGGTGACCGCCTGGGAATACCCGGTGCTGTAAGCATTTTGTTTCCTTCTTAATTAGCAAAATGAAGACATGAATAGAACTGTCCGCGTATATTAAGAAAAGACAATTCATTGTGTTTTACCTTCAATATAACAGCAAGTGTATATGCTCTATTTAGATTACGGCCATACCACACTGACAACGCCCGATCTCGTCTGATCTCGGAAGCTAAGCAGAGTTGGGCTGGGTCAGTACTTGGATGGGTGACCGCCTGGGAATACCCGGTGCTGTAAGCATTTTGTTTCCTTCTTAATTAGCAAAATGAAGACATGAATAGAACTGTCCGCGTATATTAAGAAAAGACAATTCATTGTGTTTTACCTTCAATATAACAGCAAGTGTATATGCTCTATTTCAGATTACGGCCATACCACACTGACAACGCCCGATCTCGTCTGATCTCGGAAGCTAAGCAGAGTTGGGCTGGGTCAGTACTTGGATGGGTGACCGCCTGGGAATACCCGGTGCTGTAAGCATTTTGTTTCCTTCTTAATTAGCAAAATGAAGACATGAATAGAACTGTCCGCGTATATTAAGAAAAGACAATTCATTGTGTTTTACCTTCAATATAACAGCAAGTGTATATGCTCTATTTCAGATTACGGCCATACCACACTGACAACGCCCGATCTCGTCTGATCTCGGAAGCTAAGCAGAGTTGGGCTGGGTCAGTACTTGGATGGGTGACCGCCTGGGAATACCCGGTGCTGTAAGCATTTTGTTTCCTTCTTAATTAGCAAAATGAAGACATGAATAGAACTGTCCGCGTATATTAAGAAAAGACAATTCATTGTGTTTTACCTTCAATATAACAGCAAGTGTATATGCTCTATTTAGATTACGGCCATACCACACTGACAACGCCCGATCTCGTCTGATCTCGGAAGCTAAGCAGAGTTGGGCTGGGTCAGTACTTGGATGGGTGACCGCCTGGGAATACCCGGTGCTGTAAGCATTTTGTTTCCTTCTTAATTAGCAAAATGAAGACATGAATAGAACTGTCCGCGTATATTAAGAAAAGACAATTCATTGTGTTTTACCTTCAATATAACAGCAAGTGTATATGCTCTATTTCAGATTACGGCCATACCACACTGACAACGCCCGATCTCGTCTGATCTCGGAAGCTAAGCAGAGTTGGGCTGGGTCAGTACTTGGATGGGTGACCGCCTGGGAATACCCGGTGCTGTAAGCATTTTGTTTCCTTCTTAATTAGCAAAATGAAGACATGAATAGAACTGTCCGCGTATATTAAGAAAAGACAATTCATTGTGTTTTACCTTCAATATAACAGCAAGTGTATATGCTCTATTTCAGATTACGGCCATACCACACTGACAACGCCCGATCTCGTCTGATCTCGGAAGCTAAGCAGAGTTGGGCTGGGTCAGTACTTGGATGGGTGACCGCCTGGGAATACCCGGTGCTGTAAGCATTTTGTTTCCTTCTTAATTAGCAAAATGAAGACATGAATAGAACTGTCCGCGTATATTAAGAAAAGACAATTCATTGTGTTTTACCTTCAATATAAAGCAAGTGTATATGCTCTATTTAGATTACGGCCATACCACACTGACAATCTCGTCTGATCTCGGAAGCTAAGCTGAGTTGGGCTGGGTCAGTACTTGGATGGGTGACCGCCTTGGAATACATGGTGCTGTAAGCATTTTGTTTCCTTCTTAATTAGCAAAATGAAGACATGAATAGAACTGTCCGCGTATATTAAGAAAAGACAATTCATTGTGTTTTACCTTCTATCAACAGCAAGTGTATATGCTTTATTGCAGATTATAGCCATACCACACTGACAACGCCCAATCTCGTCTGATCTCGGAAGCTAAGCAGAGTTGGGCTGGGTCAGTACTTGGATGGGTCACCGCCTGGGGATACCTGGTGCTGTAAGCATTTTGTTTCCTTCTTAATTAGCAAAATGAAGACATGAATAGAATTGTCTGCGTATATTAAGAAATGACAATTCATTGTGTTTTACCTTCTATAAACAGCAAGTGTATATGCTCTATTGCAGATTACGGCCATACCACTCTGAACACGCCCATTGTTTGAGCAAACCAGGAAGTAGGTAGGAGCAAGCAGCTAGGGATAGCAGGTGGTGAGAGCAGGTGGTGAGTTTGTTTGTTATTTGGTTATTGATTAAAGTAACTAAACCTCAATCTTTTGTTTTCCCCGGCATCTTTTGCTGTTCGGCGGACAGTTTGTTTCTCCCTAGTTTTGTTATGTTACAGACAGATAGTATGGCAGTGATAAATGGTAAAGCACCTGGACAAAGAGAGGAGGATCAAGGAATTGAGTTTTGCATTAACAAAGAGAATACTTATAGCCAACGGTTGACTGTTAGTGTTGAGATGGAGGGAGGAGATAATATTACGGTGATGGAATTGATTAAAAAGATAAAATAACTGTGTGGCAGCATGCAGGGTGATTGGGGACAAAAAGTTTGAAGTCACAATGAAGGAGGATGAAGGGAAAAATAGACTTTTGGATGGGATCAAAATTAAGAACACAAATGTAATCGGGAGAGAGTTAATCAATGACGAGATGGTCGTGTCATTTCTTGGGCTGCCGGCATACTTAACGGATGAGCAATTAACAATGAAACTGATCATGTGGAGAGTCAAGGCAGTTTCACCCATCAAAAGGAGGGTGTGGCCGGGCACAGACATTGCAGACGGGACAAGGTACATGAAAGTGAAATTCAATAAAGAGGTTCAATCGCTGCCATATTCGGCAAAGTTCATGACCGCAACGGGACCGGAATACTTCCGTGTCATACATGATAAACAGAAGAAAGTCTGCAGGCTATGCATACAGCCTGGTCACATCCTCCGAGACTGCCCGAGTTTTTATTGTTTCAAGTGCAAAAAGCAGGGACATTATGCACGGGAGTGTGGTGGTGGAGCTGAAAATGAGGGAAGGCAGCCGACAGGAGATGAACAGAGGGGAGACAAGAAGACCAGAGATGTGGACAAGGAGGACGTGACGGCCGGAGAGAGGGAGAAAGGGGACGAGGAGGCTGAGGACGAGGACGGGGATGAGGTGGCTGAGGACGAGGTGGCTGAGGACGAGGAGGCTGAGGACGAGGAGGCTGAGGACGAGGAGGCTGGAGAGAGAGGAGACGAGGAGGCTGTGGACGAGGAGGCTGGAGAGCGAGAGAGAGGCGAGGAGGTCACTGCGGACGTGTCTACAAGGGACGACGAGAGAATGGAGGAAGAACAGGAGATGACTGCAGAAGAGGAGGCCGGGATGGTGGTTGAGGAGATGCAGATGGAGGAGGGAGGAGATGAGGTGAGAAAGCACATTGGGAGCAGTGTGGAGAGCGGCTTGAGAAAGCTCATTGGAGGTCTGAAAAGGAAAGACAAGGAGGGGAGTGGAGCAAACGTAGACACAAGGATAAGTGGTCTGTCTGAGGAGAGATGTGAAGGAGAAGGAACAATTGTAAATGAAGGGGGGAAAGAGCCACACATATCTGACGTTACAGACAGTGAAGGGGACACCTGGAGCAAGGTGGCTGAAACGAGAAAGAGACCGAAGCAGAAGAGAAGAGAGATCAAGAGTCAGCCAAGGAACAAGAAAAAGATTGTGCAAACTAAATAAGTTATGCTTTGTGTTTATCTACTTATTCTATTTTCTATATTTTATGTTAAAAATAACCTCATTTAATGGTAATGGTTTAAAAACTGCAAACAGATGGCAGCAAGCCTTGAGAATATGTTCATCAGATATTATCTGCTTACAAGAGACACATTGGGATGAGGTGTTAGTGAAGGAGGTAGGGAGTGAATGGATGGGTGATGTGTTTGTGAGTTATGGGGGTGTGAATTCAAGAGGGGTAGCGGTTTTGGTGAAGAAGGGAGCAGTAGAGAATGTGAGAAAAAGTGAGGATGATGGTGATGGGAGAGTGATTGGGATTAATTTCGAGCACCTGGGGGAAAAAAATCAAGCTGTTGAATATATATGCGCCAGATGAGGAGAAGGAGAGAAGAGAGTTCTTTGAAAGATTAGGGAGAATGAGTGGAGAAAACTGTATGGTTGTGGGGGATTTTAATGTGTGGTGTGGAAGGTTGGATGTATCTGCTGGTATGTGCTTTAAGAATGACTCCTCGAGAGGCATCCGGGGAGAAGTTATGAGAGTGAATGGGCTGATTGATGTGTGGAGAGAAAGGAACCCGGAAGGACGGGTTTTTTCACGGAAGCAAGTGCTGAGTGGGGTATTGAAGCAGAGCCGTATAGATTTAGTTCTGAGTACGGAAAGAGTAGAGAAAAGAATAGGCAAGATAGAGTACAGAATAACTGCACTTAGTGATCACATGGTGTTGGAATTTAGGCTAGGGCAAGGGAGTGAGAGGAGGGGGGGGAGGAGGAGTGTGGTGTATGAATGGAGCAGTGCTAGTTGAGGGAAAGTATAAGGAGAAAGTGAGGGAGTGTATAACAAAGTGGAAAAATGAGAAAACCTATGGGGAAAATATCGGGGGATGGTGGGAGGGTATGAAAAAGGAGATTAAGGAAATAAGCATTAGGTATAGTAAAAGTAGAAATAGGAAGGATAGAGAGAAAGAGTGGAGGTTGAAGGAAGAGTTGGGTAGAGAAGCTGAAAGGGAGGAAGGGAGTAATTTAGAGAATTATGTTAGAATAAAAGATGAACTGGAGGAGTTGGAGAAGAAGAAATGTAAGGGAGCAATAGTTAGAAGTAGGGCTCGATATACGATGGAGGGTGAGAAATGCACACGTTTCTTTTTAGGCTTAGAGAAGACAAAACAAAAAAATAATTATTTAGAGCAGGTTGTGGGGAAGAATGGTGAAAGTATAACAGATTTTGTAGGGATAGCGGAAAGAGTGGAGGAGTTTTGTAGAGATTTATTCACTGAAGAGGAAGTTGATGAGGAGAGTATGAAACGAGTGCTGAGTACAATGAAAGCTAGAGTGAGTGTAGAAGCTAGAGACATGTGTGAGGGTGAGATAGGGACAGGTGAAATAGAAGCAGCTATATGTGGGTTGGGGAGGAATAGGAGTCCAGGGACGGATGGGTTAATAGGAGAGTTTTTTATAGAGTTTAAAGATGAGCTAGTGCCAGTGTTAGATAGATTGTTTAAATGGGTAGAAAAGAATAGGGAGATGCCGACTAGTATGTCAACAGGATTAATAGGTATAATTTATAAGAAAGGAAGCAAAGACAGATTAGAGAACTATAGGCCACTGAGTATGCTAAATTGTGACTATAAAATATTAGCAAAGGTATTAGCCAACAGGATCAAGAAAGTAATAGGGTCAGTGATAGGGAGCCAACAGGCTTACAGCATACCAGGCAGGGATATAGCTGACACAATAAGTAGTATTAGGGATACAATAGATTATATGAAAAGAGGTAGTGGAGGGATAGTTTTGAGTCTAGATCTGAATAAAGCTTTTGATAGAGTCAACCATGGTTACCTGTATAGAGTGTTAGAAAGAGTAGGTTTTGAGCATAGGCTGGTAGGGTGGATTAGAATGATGTATGATAAGGCTGTTAGTTGCGTAAAAATAAATGGGATAGTAACAAACACATTTAGATTGGAGAGGTCGATTAGGCAGGGGTGTCCGCTTTCGGCCTTGCTGTACTCGTTGTCAACTGAGCCTTTAGCTGGATTATTAGAACAGAATGAAAAGATTAGTGGTATACAGTTACCGGGGGATCAAGTTAGCTTATTATATCAGTATGCAGATGATACGACAATTACAGTTAAAGATAGGGCAAGTGTAGTTGAGGTATTAGGTAGTGTAGAGTTGTACGGTAGGGCATCAGGGGCAAAGGTCAATATAGATAAGTCAGAAATTATGTTCGTAGGAGATGATAGAGTGGAGAGTAGAGAAATGGGATTTAAAGTAAGGAAAGATTATTTCAAGGTATTGGGGGTATATTTAGGGGTTGAAGACAGAGAAGGGAGGGATTTGCAGTTTGAAGGGATATTAAATAGCATTAGGAAGACGTTCAAATTTTGGAAGTTTAGAAGGTTGAAGCTAAAAGGAAAGGTAGTGGTGGTGAATGCACTGATAATGAGTAAACTGGTGTATGGAATGACTGTGTTGGATGTCCCGGAGAATGTGATGAAAGAAGTGGAGCAAATGGTAAGGGAGTTTTTGTGGGCGGGGAAGGGTTTTAAGATTGCTAGAGAAGTAATGGAGAACGATTATAAAGATGGTGGGATGAAGCTGATTAATTTTGGAGAAAAAAAGAAAGCACTCAGAGTGAAAATGATGGTGAGGTATGTAAGGAATAAGGGGGATAACACATGGAAGATATTCTTAAGAGAGGCACTGAATGCATGTGGTGGGTGTGGAGAAAGTGGTTTATTTATGGCAATGAAGAAAGGTATGTTGAGCGGGGTATCTGAATTTTACAAGGAGGTTTTGGGAGCCTGGGGGGAATTCATCCAGAATGTGAAATGTGAGTGTAAAAAGAGGGGATGTGATGTGGTTGGGCACAGCGGAGGGTATGGTGGAAAAAATAAAAGAGGGGATGCCAAGTGAATGGAGGAGGATGATTGAGAGTGAAGTGGAGGTGAAAGAAGAAGGTGAAATTGGAATGTATGTGGGAGAGGAGGATAGGAGAGTAGATTTGATGAGTGTAAGAGCGAGTGGGTTGTATAAAATATTAAGAGGGAAGGTGGTGAGGAGACCGGCTGCAGAGAAGGTGTGGGAAAGAGTACTTCCGGATATGAAGGTTAAAAGAATATGGATGAATCTGCGGATAAAATGGAATAGTATTGAGTGTGAACATTTTGACTTTTTATTACGTCACAATAGGGTGTTCAATATATTAATAATAAGTAGATTTGATGTGAATGTGAGAAAAGAATGTGACGTGTGTGGTGTGGAAACTGAAACATGTATGCATGAGTTTATAGAATGTTGTGAACTGGGGGTGTACTTTGTGAGAATAAAGGAGTTGATTAGCAGATGTTGGGGAGGGAAGTTTGTGGAGAGAATGGAATGGAAGGAGTTGTGGCTGTTTGGAGTGGGAGAGAAAGTGAAAGGATGCAATGTGGATTTATTAAATTACACGTTGAGTCATGCGAGGTTTGCAGTAAAACTTAGAAGAAACATGGTCCATTACGAAAAGAAAAAAGCTAACGTATGGAGTATATTTAAAAGCATAATGATAAGAGATATTAATATAGTCCATGAATATGTCGGTGAGGAGGAGTTTGATGCGGGGTTTGTGAATGGGTGTACTTTTGTTACTATTGGGGATGATGGAAGGATGTTGTTAGATTTTGGATAACAATGACGATGTATAGAATTGATGCGTACGGGTCCTGTCTGATATCATTTGCTTTGAGAAAGTTATGTGGATGGGCTGTCGCTCAGGGAAAAGGGTTCTGTTTAAATCATTCTATTTATTATTATTTATTTATTTTTTGTTGTTTTGTTTGTGTTCTGTTTTGCTCTAGTTTGTTTTTTTCCAGAAGCCTCTAGTTTGATACTAATGTACGGATGTACTGATGAAGGTATTCTTGTGTTATGTTTTACTTTTCCATGTAGCAAGGTGAATACAGGAAAAGGAGATGAGCAGTGTGTGAAGATACTGTCAATTATGTAAAATGTGATAGTCTATGATTTTTGATAATTAAAAAAAAAAAAAAAAAACAATGCCCGATCTCGTCTGATCTCGGAAGCTAAGCAGAGTTGGGCTGGGTCAGTACTTGGATGGGTGACCGCCTGGGAATACCCGGTGCTGTAAGCATTTTGTTTCCTTCTTAATTAGCAAAATGAAGACATGAATAGAACTGTCCGCGTATATTAAGAAAAGACAATTCAATGTGTTTTACCTTCTATGAACAGCAAGTGTATATGCTCTATTTCAGATTACGGCCATACCACACTGACAATCTGGTCTGATCTCGGAAGCTAAGCAGAGTTGGGCTGGGTCAGTACTTGGATGGGTAAGCGCCTGAGAATACCTGGTGCAGGAGGCATTTTGTTTCCTTCTTAACTAGCAAAATGAAGACATGAATAGAACTGTCCGCGTATATTGAGAAAATACAATTTACTGTGTTTTACCTTCTATAAACAGCAAGTGTATATGCTCTATTGCAGATTACGGCCATACCACACTGACAACGCCCGATCTCGTCTGATCTCGGAAGCTAAGCAGAGTTGGGCTGGGTCATTACTTGGATGGGTAACCCCCTGGGAATACCCGGTGCTGTAAACATTTTGTTTCCTTCTCAATTAGCAAAATGGAGACATGAATAGAACTGCCCGCGTATATTAAGAAAAAACAATTCATTGTGTTTTACCTTCTATGAACAGCAAGTGTATATGCTTTATTTCAGATTACGGCCATACCACACTGACAACGTCCAATCTCGTCTGATCTCGGAAGCTAAGCAGAGTTGGGCTGGGTCAGTACTTGGATGGGTAACCCCCTGGGAATACCCGGTGCTGTAAACATTTTGTTTCCTTCTCAATTAGCAAAATGAAGACATGAATAGAACTGCCCGCGTATATTAAGAAAACACAATTCATTGTGTTTTACCTTCTATGAACAGCAAGTGTATATGCTTTATTTCAGATTATGGCCATACCACACTGACAACGCCCGATCTCGTCTGATCTCGGAAGCTAAGCAGAGTTGGGCTGGGTCAGTACTTGGATGGGTGACCGCCTGGGAATACCCGGTGCTGTAAGCATTTTGTTTCATTCTTAATTAGCAAAATGAAGACATGAATATAATTCTCCGCGGATATTAAGTAAAGACAACTCATTGTGTTTTACCTTCCATAAAATGCAAGTGTATATGCTCTATTGCAGATTACGGCCATACCACAATGACAATGCCCGATCTCGTCTGATCTCGGAAGCTAAGCAGAGTTGGGCTGGGTCAGTACTTGGATGGGTGACCGCCTGGGAATACCCGACGCTGTAAGCATTTTGTTTCCTTCTTAATTTGCAAAATGAAGACATGAAAAGAACTGTCCGCGTATATTATGAAAAGAAAATTCATTGTGTTTTACCTTCTATAAACAGCAAGTGTATATACTCTATTGCAGATTACGGCCATACCACACTGACAATCTCGTCTGATCTCGGAAGCTAAGCAGAGTTGGGCTGGGTCAGTACTTGGATGGGTGACCGCCTGGGAATACCCTGTGCTGTAAGCATTTTGTTTCCTTCTTCATTAGCAAAATGAAGACAAGAATAGAACTGTCCGCATATATTAAGAAAAGACACTTCATTTTGTTTTACCTTCTATAAAAAGCAAGTGTATATGCTCTATTGCAGATTACGGCCATACCACACTGACAACTTCTTATCTCGGAAGCTAAGCAGAGTTGGGTTAGGTCAGTACTTGGATGGGTGACCGCCTGGGAATACCCGGTGCTGTAAGCATTTTGTTTCCTTCTCAATTAGCAAAATGAAGACATGAATAGAACTGTCCGCATACATTAAGAAAAGACAATTCATTGTGTTTTACCTTCTATAAACAGCAAGTGTATATGCTCTATTGCAGATTGCGGCCATACCACACTGACAAAGCCAGATCTCGTCTGATCTCAGAAGCTAAGCAGAGTTGGGCTGGGTCAGTACTTGGATGGGTGACCGCCTGGGAATTCCCGGTGCTGTAAGCATTTTGTTTCCTTCTCAATTAGCAAAATGAAGACATGAATAGAACTGTCCACTTACATGACTGTCTCAGAAAATTTGAATATTGTGATAAAGTTCTTTATTTTCTGTAATGCAATTAAAAAAACAAGAATGTCATACATTCTCGATTCATTACAAATCAACTGAAATATTGCAAGCCTTTTATTATTTTAATATTGCTGATTATGGCATACAGCTTAAGAAAACTCAAATATCCTATCTCTAAATATTAGAATATCATGAAAAAGTATACTAGTAGGGTGTTCAACGAATCACTTGAATCGTCTAATTAACTCGAAACACCTGCAAGGGTTTCCTGAGCCTTGAAAAACACTCAGCTTGGTTCAGTAAACTAAATCACAAGTATGGGGAAGACTGCTGATCTGACTGCTGTCCAGAGGACCATCATTGACACCCTCCATCAGGAGGGTAAGACACAAAAAGAAATGTCTCAAAGAGCAAGCTGTTCACAGAGTGCAGTTTCAAAGCACATCCACAAAAAGTCTGTTGGAAGGGGGAAATGTGGCAGGAAACACTGCACAACCAAAAGAGATGACCGCAGCCTTAACAGCATTGTGAAGAAGAGTCGCTTCCAGAATTTGGGGGAGCTTCAAAGACAGTGGACTGAAGCTGGAGTCCAGGTATCAAAAGCCACTGTTCACAGACGTGTCCGGGAAATGGGCTACAATAGCCGTATTCCCATGGTCAAGCCACTTCTGAACTCAAGACAACGTAAGAAGCGTCTGACTTGGGCTATGGAAAAGAAGCACTGGACAGTTGCAGAGTGGTCCAAAGTCCTCTTTTCAGACGAAAGCAAGTTTTGTATTTCATTTGGAAGTCAAGGCGCCAGAGTCTGGAGAAAGGCTGGAGAGGAGCAAAATCCAAGTTGCTTGAAATCCAGTGTGAAGTTCCCACAGTCAGCGATGGTTTGGGGAGCCATGTCAGCTGCTGGTGTTGGTCCACTGTGTTTCATCAAGCCCAGAGTAAATGCAGCTGTGTACCAAGAGATTTTAGAGCACTACATGCTTCCGTCAGCTGAAAAGCTCTATGGAGATGAGGAATTCATTTTCCAGCATGATCTGGCACCTGCCCACAGTGCCAAAACCACCAGTAACTGGTGTACTGACCATGGCATTACTGTCCTCGATTGGCCTGCCAATTCCCCTGACCTGAACCCCATAGAGAATATGTGGGGTATTGTGAAGAAGAAGCTGAAAGACACCAGACCCAACAATGCTAATGAGCTAAAGGCCGCTATTGAAGCATCCTGGGCATCCATAACACCTCAGCAATGCCACAGGCTGATTGCCTCCATGCCACGCCGCATTGATGCAGTAATCCGTGCAAAAGGATTCCCAACCAAGTACTGAGTGCATTAATGGACATTTTCAAATGTTTGATTTTGTTTTGCTGTTATAAATCTTTTTTTTTACTTGGTCTGAGGAACTATTCTAATTTTTTGAGATTTCTTAAGCTGTAAGCCATAATCAGCAATATTAAAATAATAAAAGGCTTGCAATATTTCAGTTGATTTGTAATGAATCCAGAATGCATGACATTTTTGTTTTTTTAATTGCATTACAGAAAATAAAGAACTTTATCACAATATTCTAATTTTCTGAGACAGTCCTGTATATTAAGAAAAGACAATTCATTGTGTTTTACCTTCTATAAAAAGCAAGTGTATATGTTCTATTGCATATTACGGCCATACCACACTGACAACGCCCGATCTTGTCTGATCTCGGAAGCTAAGCAGAGTAGGGCCGGGTCAGTACTTGGATGGGTGACGGCCTGGGAATACCCGGTGCTGTAAGCATTTTGTTTCCTTCTTAATTAGCTAAATGAAGACATGAATAGAACTGTCCGCGTATATTAAGAAAAGACAATTAATTGTGTTTTACCTTCTATAAAAAGCAAGTGTATATGCTCTATTGCAGATTACGGCCATACCACACTGACAACTTCTTATCTCGGAAGCTAAGCAGAGTTGGGTTAGGTCAGTACTTGGATGGGTGACCGCCTGGGAATACCCGGTGCTGTAAGCATTTTGTTTCCTTTTCAATTAGCAAAATGAAGACATGAATAGAACTGTCCGCATACATTAAGAAAAGACAATTCATTGTGTTTTACCTTCTATAAACAGCAAGTGTATATGCTCTATTGCAGATTGCGGCCATACCACACTGACAAAGCCAGATCTCGTCTGATCTCAGAAGCTAAGCAGAGTTGGGCTGGGTCAGTACTTGGATGGGTGACCGCCTGGGAATTCCCGGTGCTGTAAGCATTTTGTTTCCTTCTCAATTAGCAAAATGAAGACATGAATAGAACTGTCCACTTACATGACTGTCTCAGAAAATTTGAATATTGTGATAAAGTTCTTTATTTTCTGTAATGCAATTAAAAAAACAAGAATGTCATACATTCTCGATTCATTACAAATCAACTGAAATATTGCAAGCCTTTTATTATTTTAATATTGCTGATTATGGCATACAGCTTAAGAAAACTCAAATATCCTATCTCTAAATATTAGAATATCATGAAAAAGTATACTAGTAGGGTGTTCAACGAATCACTTGAATCGTCTAATTAACTCGAAACACCTGCAAGGGTTTCCTGAGCCTTGAAAAACACTCAGCTTGGTTCAGTAAACTAAATCACAAGTATGGGGAAGACTGCTGATCTGACTGCTGTCCAGAGGACCATCATTGACACCCTCCATCAGGAGGGTAAGACACAAAAAGAAATGTCTCAAAGAGCAAGCTGTTCACAGAGTGCAGTTTCAAAGCACATCCACAAAAAGTCTGTTGGAAGGGGGAAATGTGGCAGGAAACACTGCACAACCAAGAGAGATGACCGCAGCCTTAACAGCATTGTGAAGAAGAGTCGCTTCCAGAATTTGGGGGAGCTTCAAAGACAGTGGACTGAAGCTGGAGTCCAGGTATCAAAAGCCACTGTTCACAGACGTGTCCGGGAAATGGGCTACAATAGCCGTATTCCCATGGTCAAGCCACTTCTGAACTCAAGACAACGTAAGAAGCGTCTGACTTGGGCTATGGAAAAGAAGCACTGGACAGTTGCAGAGTGGTCCAAAGTCCTCTTTTCAGACGAAAGCAAGTTTTGTATTTCATTTGGAAGTCAAGGCGCCAGAGTCTGGAGAAAGGCTGGAGAGGAGCAAAATCCAAGTTGCTTGAAATCCAGTGTGAAGTTCCCACAGTCAGCGATGGTTTGGGGAGCCATGTCAGCTGCTGGTGTTGGTCCACTGTGTTTCATCAAGCCCAGAGTAAATGCAGCTGTGTACCAAGAGATTTTAGAGCACTACATGCTTCCGTCAGCTGAAAAGCTCTATGGAGATGAGGAATTCATTTTCCAGCATGATCTGGCACCTGCCCACAGTGCCAAAACCACCAGTAACTGGTGTACTGACCATGGCATTACTGTCCTCGATTGGCCTGCCAATTCCCCTGACCTGAACCCCATAGAGAATATGTGGGGTATTGTGAAGAAGAAGCTGAAAGACACCAGACCCAACAATGCTAATGAGCTAAAGGCCGCTATTGAAGCATCCTGGGCATCCATAACACCTCAGCAATGCCACAGGCTGATTGCCTCCATGCCACGCCGCATTGATGCAGTAATCCGTGCAAAAGGATTCCCAACCAAGTACTGAGTGCATTAATGGACATTTTCAAATGTTTGATTTTGTTTTGCTGTTATAAATCTTTTTTTTTACTTGGTCTGAGGAACTATTCTAATTTTTTGAGATTTCTTAAGCTGTAAGCCATAATCAGCAATATTAAAATAATAAAAGGCTTGCAATATTTCAGTTGATTTGTAATGAATCCAGAATGCATGACATTTTTGTTTTTTTAATTGCATTACAGAAAATAAAGAACTTTATCACAATATTCTAATTTTCTGAGACAGTCCTGTATATTAAGAAAAGACAATTCATTGTGTTTTACCTTCTATAAAAAGCAAGTGTATATGTTCTATTGCATATTACGGCCATACCACACTGACAACGCCCGATCTTGTCTGATCTCGGAAGCTAAGCAGAGTAGGGCCGGGTCAGTACTTGGATGGGTGACGGCCTGGGAATACCCGGTGCTGTAAGCATTTTGTTTCCTTCTTAATTAGCTAAATGAAGACATGAATAGAACTGTCCGCGTATATTAAGAAAAGACAATTAATTGTGTTTTACCTTCTATAAACAGCAAGTGTATATGCTCTATTGCAGATTACGGCCATACCACTCTGAATACGGCCATTACGGAAGTTGCCAGAGTGCAGGTGGTGCGGAGAGGAATAGTTTTGTTTGTTCGGTTTTGTTCCGTCTTATCCTATCGTTTTTTGTTCGTGCCCACCCCTCCCTAACAGCTCAGCTGTCTGGGGGTTCCCCCCCTGTTCGTGTGTATTTGTGTTTTTGATGGATTCTATGGCAACGACCTCAGGAATGGAACGACCGACAACGTCACGGATCACGGACATTAAGAAAATACAGCGGAGTGAGGAAAGGGACAGACAAATAGGTAATGACAAAGGAAAGGATAATGAATATGAGAAAGCGAACGGACTAAACAAAGAAATAAATGAGCAGAGTGACAAGACAGGAGGTGGTGGAAAGGAAAAATCAGAAGCAGAGTTGAGAAAAGAGGAAGGAGAGACGTACTCGAACGAGCTAACGGTGGAGGTGACAGTGGATGCGGGGAGAGAAAAAGTTTCTGTGATGGATTTATTGAAGGGGTTAAGGAAGGACTGTGGTGTGGTGAAGGGGTGCAGAATAAGAGGTGAAAAAACATATGAAATCACAATGGCGGACAAAAATGGGAAAGGGAGATTAATGGAGGGCTTACGGGTGAATGGGGTACTAATACAGGGGAGAGACAGTAAGTTAAAAGAGCTGACTGTCTCGTTCCTTAATCTCCCGGTATGTACGAGGGACGAGGCAATTAAAAAGAAACTTGATGACTGGGGCGTACAGCCGGTGACAACGATAAAAAGAAGAGTGTGGCCGGGAACGGACGTAGTGGACGGGACACGCTTTCTGCGTGTGAGGTTCACCGAGGAGGTCATAAAACAGAAAAAGAAAGCTCCATGGCTTAATTTACAAATCCGCAAACTAAAACAAAAGTCGAGAAATCTTGAAAGTAAATGGCGTTCCACTAAATTGGAAGAATCTCGTTTAGTCTGGTTAGATCATCTTAAAACGTATAAGAAGGCTCTCCGTAATGCCAGAGCAGCTTATTACTCTTCCTTAATAGAAGAAAATAAGAACAACCCCAGGTGTCTTTTCAGCACTGTAGCCAGGCTGACAGAGAGTCACAGCTCTACAGAGCCTTCTGTTCCTATATCTCTCAGTAGTGACGACTTCATGAGTTTCTTTAAAGATAAAATTATAATTATTAGAGACAAAATTACTCTCCTCCTGACCTCAATTGGTAATGACTTAACTTCAACTGTTGGAATTTTAAAAACATCTGTAACTCAACCTTAACCAACTAACTTCAACAATCTTATCGTCTAAACCATCAACCTGTCTTTTAGACCCGATTCCAACTAAACTGTTTAAAGAAGTTTTACCCTTAATTAACACTTCGTTATTAAATATGATCAACCTGTCTCTATTATCTGGCTACGTACCAAAATCCTTTAAAGTAGCTGTAATAAAACCACTTCTTAAAAAGCCTAGTCTTGATCCAGAGGATTTAGCCAACTATAGGCCGATATCTAACCTACCCTTTCTCGCTAAAATCCTTGAGAAAGCAGTCGCAAAACAGTTGTGTGACTTTTTACATAATAATAGTTTATTTGAGGTTTTTCAATCTGGATTTAGAGTTCATCATAGCACAGAGACGGCACTGGTGAAAGTTACCAATGACCTTCTATTGGCATCAGACAAAGGACTTGTCTCTGTTCTTGTCTTGTTAGACCTCAGTGCTGCTTTCGACACTGTTGATCATGACATTCTACTACAGAGACTGGAACATTGTGTTGGCATAAAAGGAACCGCACTAAGCTGGTTAAGTCCTATTTATCTGAGCGATCTCAATTTGTACTTGTTAACGATAAATCCTCCATGACAGCCAAAGTCAGTCTTGGAGTTCCGCAGGGTTCTATACTTGGACCGATTCTATTCACCTTATATATGCTTCCTTTGGGCAATATTATAAGGACACTCTATAAACTTTCATTGTTATGCGGATGATACCCAATTATATCTATCAATTAAACCAGATGAAACCAATCAATATGCTAAACTTCAAGCATGCCTTAAGGACATAAAAACTTGGATGTCTAGCAACTTTTTGATGTTAAACACAGACAAAACTGAAGTTATTATACTTGGCCCTAAACGCCTCCGAAACGCATTTTCTAATGACATAGAAGCTCTGGATGGCATTAACTTGGCCTCCAGCACCACTGTAAGGAATCTTGGCGTCATCTTTGATCAAGATCTGTCGTTTAACTCCCACATAAAACAAATCTCAAGGACTGCCTTCTTTCATCTACGTAACATTGCAAAAATAAGACACATCCTGTCTCAAAATGATGCAGAAAAACTAGTCCATGCATTTGTTACTTCAAGGCTGGATTACTGCAACTCATTGTTATCAGGTTGTCCCAAAAAGGCGCTTAAGACTCTTCAGTTGATCCAAAATGCAGCGGCACGTGTATTGACTAGAACAAGGAAACGGGATCATATTACTCCTGTATTAGCTGCACTGCACTGGCTCCCGGTAAAATACAGAATAGAATTCAAAATCCTTCTCCTGACTTACAAATCAATTAATGGTCAGGCTCCAGCATATCTTAAAGATCTCATAGTACCTTATAAACCAACTAGAGCATTACGCTCCCAGACTGCAGGGTTACTTGTGGTTCCTAGAGTCTCTAAGAGTACAATGGGAGCCAGAGCCTTCACCTATCAAGCTCCTCTCCAGTGTAACCAGCTTCCAGTTTGTGTTCGGGAGGCAGACACACTCTCCACATTTAAGAGTAGGCTAAAGACTTTCCTTTTTGATAAAGCTTATAGTTAGGGCTTGCTCAGGTTTGCCCTGGATCAGCCCCTAGTTATGCTGCTATAGGCTTAGACTGCCGGGGGACACCTCCCTGCTCTCTTCCTTCTCTTCCTCTCTCCTCCCCTCCCTCTCTCTTCTTCTCCCTCTCTATCTGTATGCATTTATGTAAATGTATGTTACTAACTCACCATCCGGGGTATCATCCCCGGAGTGTCTGTCTCTCATGTGGCAGGTTGCCACTGATAAAGTTTAATAAAGTCAGGATCATGAATCGTCAGCGCCTGCTGACTTGGTCCTGCTGGACACCGGGAAGCCTTTTTGAGATTTTCCTGGATTCATCCATACTTTCTATTTCTTTTTTTTTCAACACAACATAATTTCTGTCAAATGTTGTATTTGTACTATGTTGTTTATCCTGTACACACGACATCTATTGCACGTCTGTCTGTCCTGGGAGAGGGATCCCTCCTCAGTTGCTCTCCCTGAGGTTTCTTCCATTTTTTCCCCTTTAATTTTGGGATTTCTTTTTAGGAAGTTTTTCCTTGTGCGATGCGAGGGTCTAAGGACAGAGGATGTTGTAACCTGTACAGTCTGTAAAGCACACTGAGACAAATATATAATTTGTGATATTGGGCTATACAAACAAATTTGATTTGATTTGATTTGATTTGAAAAAGGAAAGAACGACGTGAGTAACATGCAGACACTGACACTAACCCTCGTATTGGTAACAATTTCCTCCTTTAACGGCAATGGGCTAGCATTGTGGAGTTATTAGCATAAACGTAAACCGGAAGTGACAAAGTTCTATTACTGTCTTATTAGCGAAAATTAGATCTTCTCGGATGAGTCTATAATTAACAGGGTTTATTCATATGTACTGTAGGATACTCCCCATGAAATCTCAGCCGGCTAGCACTTAGCATTGTGGAGTTATTAGCATAAATGTAAATCACAGTGCTGTTATTGTAATGACAGTCATTTGAATCTTCTTGCAAATATGGTGCATAAACAGGCAATATAGCATTAAAATGGCACATAAATAACAGCTGAGTCCCAAACAGGGGGATATTGTGTCTAATTCCATCCCCCCCCCCCAAATAGTGCACTTCAATAGGGGTAAATATGGTGCATAAACAGTCAATATAGCATTACAATGACACATAAATAACAACCAGCTGAGTCCCAAACAGGGGGATATTGTGTCTAATTCCATCCCTCCAAATAGTCCACTTCAATGGGGGTAAATATGGTGCATAAACAGGCAATATAGCATTACAATGACACATAAATAACAACAAACAGAGTCCCAAACAGGGGGATATTGTGTCTAATTCCATCCCCCCAGATAGTGCACTTCAATAGGGGTAAATATGGTGCATAAACAGGCAATATAGCATTACAATGACACATAAATAACAACAAACAGAGTCCCAAACAGGGGGATATTGTGTCTAATTCCATCCCCCCAAATAGTGCACTTCAATAGGGGTAAATATGGTGCATAAACAGGCAATATAGCATTACAATGACACATAAATAACAACAAACAGAGTCCCAAACAGGGGGATATTGTGTCTAATTCCATCCCCCCAAATAGTGCACTTCAATAGGGGTAAATATGGTGTATAAACAGGCAATAAAGCATTAAAATGACACATAAATAACAACAAACAGAGTCCCAAACAGGGGGATATTGTGTCTCATTCCATCCCCCCAAATAGTGCACTTCAATAAGGGTAAATATGGTGCATAAACAGGCAATATAGCATTATAATGACACATAAATAACAACCAGCTGAGTCCCAAACAGGGGGATATTGTGTCTAATTCCATCACCCCCAAATAGTGCTCTAAAGTCAAAAAAAAGCAAACGTTGGACTTCCAGGGGGAAAGGGTCAAACTGTGAAAATGTATCCCGAATTGGGCACCTATTCCCGGGTACGTGGAGCTCTGGGATGCACCCCCTGAGCTCCAGAGGTCAACAAAGCAAACGTTGGACTTCCAGGGGGAAAGGGCCAAACTGTGAAAATGTATCCCAAATTTGGCACCTATTCCCGGGTACGTGGAGCTCTGGGATGCACCCCCTGAGCTCCAGAGGTCAAAAAAAGCAAACGTTGGACTTCCAGGGGAAAATGACCAAAATGGGTAAATGTGAGATTAAAACCCAAAATAATCACCTATTTCCGGGTATGCAAGCTCTGGGATGCACCCCCTGAGCTCCAGAGACTTCCATACCCAACTTGATCAGAGTGTGCCCGAGCAACGAGCACTATTTTCGGATAAGCAAGCTCCAGGAAATTGACCTCCCTTTAGGAATATCAGCATTGTATAGAAGAAAATTGAAAGTTAGATTGTATCTGCACGATGGTGCTGCTCATGTGGCTTCCGTCTTTGATACAAAGGGTGGTTGGTTTGCGACCTGCCCTATACATCTTTTTCTTCCCATTTGTCATAAGAACTGTCCATGGTACCTAAAGATGCGCATCTCAGCTGTCTAGCTCATGTTGCTGCTAATGTAGCCACATAATGGCTAATATTAATTAAAACACAAAATACTACTCTGATCTTTTTGAAACTGCTTTTCTAGGTTCATATGGAGTGTTATATATTGTCTGAATATTTTTAGACAGCTAGCACTTAGCATTGTTGCTAAAAAGTAGAAATGAACACAAGAGCAATTCAAATTCAACCATTTATTTGAACACAACACAAACACAAAAAACAATATATTTACACATTAAACACAACGAAAACACTCTATTTACATATTTACACATTAACTATTTCCTCTTCCTCAATCAGTTGTGGATTGGACTAAGTACCACTTGTACCACTTGAGAACTACTGAGTTTTTCGTCCTCCTCCTCATCACTGCTGCTGCTGCTCTCCTCCTCTGTCTGCTGCTGCTGCTTCTCCTCCTCCTCCTCCTCCTCCTCCACCTCGCTGCTGCTGCTCTCCTCCTCCTCGCTGCTGATCTCCTCCCCACTCGTCTCATCATCAGCAGCAGCCACCCTCTTCTTCTCCTTCTTGTCCTCCTCCTCGCTGCTGCTGCTCTCCTCCACAGTGGTCCCTCCTCCCAGTGCAGTATCTGCCACCACGGCAGTAGAGGGTCCGGCCCTCTCCTCCGTCCTCAGGCTGTCTCGGATGAGATGCCGGATAGCCATAGCCTCTTTTACATCCAGGCACCTGGCGTAGAATCGATCCGCCGTGCTGACATCATGGCACATGAAGTCGGCCACCCTCTTCCTGGCCGTGATGTCCGTGGTCTTTTTAGCCTGAAAAACATTGAAACATTGCAGAGAAATGAATAACAATAACCACAGTCTACCTCCAGAAAGCTCTTTTTTCATATATACACATGGATTTAATTGTGTAATTTACTTACGTAGTGTGCAAGCGCCGTCCGAATCAGCGTGAAGCTGACATTCCCGCCTATTCTTAGCTCTGCCCAGGCCATCTTCAGGCAGCTGTTTAGATTTTTGCAGGGACCCGTTCCTCCAGTGAACATCACAAATGTGTTTCTCTCCTTCTTTGGTACTCTCATTTTGATGGCCATCCATCGTTCCAGCCACCCAAACTCCACTTTTGTGAGGACCAGCTGGGCCTCCCCAAAGGACTTATTAGTTTTGTGCTCCTTGACCTATTATGACACAGAGTGAGATATATACATCAGATATAACACATGTTATGCTGTATTATTTGTGGTGATAAGAAAGTTGCACTATGATAACATATGCTTACATGTATCAAGTAGCCTGCCTCTCCACCACTGGCCAGGGCCTGTGTGAACTCCATGTCACTCATATTGGAGTACACACCGGGCCTGTGACCGAAGACGCAGCTCCAGTAGCCACACATGAAGCCGTACAGGCGGAACCGGAATGTTGTTCTTCAGGTAGAACTCCACCGTGGTCACCTTCATTGTTTTCAGCAGCTTATCACACCACCTGTTAGAAGAAGAAAAAAGACACACATGAAGTTACACAAGTGACAACCATACATCCTGCTGTCACAATAATTAAATGTCTTCCTCTTCTCAATATACATAAGCGGAAATTGTAGATACATTACTACTCACATTTTGAGTTTGCTGGCGTTGTTGAGAAACATCCAGTCGGATAGTCTCGGGTGTTTGTTTCCCATATACATTAGGAAAGCTTTGACCCGGCTGACCTTTGACCTCGCGTTTTCAGTCATCTTCCGCATAGGATTGGTGCCCTCATGCACCCGGCGAAAGCTTTCCAAATAGTCTTCTGCAACAACATATCATTTAATACTCACTCACATTACATTGCATTACACAGACACTGCAGTTATTGTGTCCTCTATACACACTCACCCATGGCAGGAGGCATTTTGATTTTCCTCATGACGTTGAACCGTCCGCTGCCAACCATCCAGGGGGAAGTGAGGTGTCGCAAGGCCACCGTCTGACCCGGGACACACACGCGTTCCTCCTGAGATGGGGCTGCCACGACAACGTCCTCTGCTGCCACGGCGACTTCCACCTCTGCAACAGCTGCTGCAGCAGGAGCAGCAGCAGCAGCAGCAGCAGGAGCAGGAGCAGGAGCAGGAGCAGCAGCAGCAACAGCAGCGACATCCATGTCCTCCTCCTCCTCCACGTCCTGGGAGTTTAGCAGAAGCTGCTCTTGGGCAGCCTCCCTCCTCCTTTTCGCCCTCCTGCGATGTGGTATCATCTGTCAGAGGCAGAGGAAAATCATTGTAAACATGCAGGCACACGTAAATACTGACTAACTGATTTACACACAGGATTAAAGGCAGACAGAGAGACATGTAAACTTACCACTTGATAGCGACATTCGGTGAGCTTCCTCTTCTGCAGCTGGAACTGGAGTCGGATGCCTCCCATGTCGATCAGTGTTTGCTCATAGAGAGCTCTCAGTCTGGCCAACTCCCTGATGTATCCTCTCCTCACCGCCATGCAGTCCGGATTCCCGCAGTCGAGGGGAGCCTCGTCATCTCCCAGTGACATGACCTGACTCTCCTCGTCAACCGGGTCCAGATAGGTGGCCATTGCCGGCACCGGGTCCGTCATCCTCAGTGCCGACAATTCCTTAATGGCCTTCATCTACTTGGTCGTCTTCATCATCTCCTCTCTCGCTTCCACAGTCATCTCGGAGTGGATGTCTCTTATGTGGCGGTCAAGCCGGGACCCCTGGTACTGACAGCCGCCAACACCGCATGGTTCGGTCCTGACATCTGTCCTCCCAGAGCCCAGCTTGAGGAGGATCTTTCGCTCCGTCTCATTTTTGACCCTGTGGGTCTGCCGGAGGTGCTTTCCCAGCTGGGAATATTCATTCAGGCACACTGGGCACTCTCTGACAGACGTCATGTTTACTTGAAAAAGAAAAAAAAAGTTATTAGTAACTTAATACAACATTAAAGCACAGCGTCTACATGTGGAATTATCAGTTTTTTGCATTTACAGGCTAAAGTGTACGGCATAAATCTGGCGAAAATGGCGAAAATGAATCTTTATCTGATCACGTTGTACTGTGCACCTTCATATATACTGTAGGATACTACACTAGAAATATCAGCCGGCTATCACTTAGCATTGTGGAGATATGGCCAAAAACGTGTCAGGGGATTAAAGTCTGAAAATACATCACACATGAGTGACTATTTTCTGGCAATCCCAGGTCAATTCTAACAAAACTGGAAATGTTGTTGTATTGACTGTAGCTCACCTGCTAGGGTGTCTGACCTTGGTACAAAGGTTTGGCGGTTCGAGCCCTGCTTTTTTACTCTATTTTTAATATATTATTAATTTTGCCCATGACCTTCCAAAGCCCGTAAAAAGGTGAATAATGGATATATTTTCTTTTCCTTGATAGCGGAAGATGCGTACGATTTTTGTGAATTAAAGCAGACATCAAGCTCCGGAATGCTATCAGGCATTTAGCATTTACAGGCTAAAGTGTACGGCATAAATCTGGCGAAAATGGCGAAAATGAATCTTTATCAGATCACGTTGTACTGTATGATACTCTCCTAAAAATATCAGCCGGCTAGCACTTAGCATTCTTGAGCTACTGGCAAAAACGTGTCAGGGGATCACAGTCCACAGATCACATCCACCCATGAGTGACAATTTCCGGGGAGCCTCACTGCCCAATCCCCGATACCTCTCCCCAATGTATGCTAACATGCTCTGGGCCCTAGCTACTATAACATCACATATCTTATTACATAAATGTACCGTCCTTTGGGCCCCCACCAACAAGGTCAAGTGTGGTCAAAAGTGAGTCTCAAAAACAAATGCAATACTTTGTATAATTAATGCCCCAAATAGTGCTCCAGAATATGTGTAAACATGGTGCATAAACAGGCAATAAATCATTAAAAGACAACATCTGTGCTACCACTGGGACTCCATGACACACTTGATCACCAGCGTTGTATAGAACAAAACTGGTACTTTTTAAGGTAGAAGAGCAACTTACCTGTTAAGGTGCCGTCTCCGAACCAGCGTTTGGGAGGTTCAAGACCAACCTTTTACAGTCATTAATTTACTTTTCCTAATAATTTCCGAAGCCTGTAAAAAAGTTAATAATGGATAGATTGTTTTGTCCATGGTAGTTAAAGATGTGCACTATTTTTGTGAATTAAAGCATATATCAAGCTCCGGAATGCTATCACGCGTTTATCATTTATGAGCTAAAGTGTATGACATAAATCGTAATGTGGCAAAAATGGCGATCAATGAATCTTTTTCCAATCAGTCTGTAATTAACCCTTTAACAACTAAGCCAAAAAAAGCCTCAACATTTTCGCCTGGACTTTTTTGCTTATTTTGACTATAAAAAAGGTTAGGAAATGTCCTGTGAGTAAGTGCTTTTTGCCCATTTTCCAACAATAACTGGAACTTTCCATATCTGGCAGTCATTTACAATTTATTGCATGTTATGAGAGTGTAATAACAGTTTAAAATGAAGAGAAATACAAAAGCGGAATTTGAGTTTAGTGGTTTAGTGAACAAAAACACAGCAAATGTACATGAATAAGAGATTTAACATGTTACATTTGAAGTTTGAAATGTATACAACTATATCCAGTAAAAGTTTTGAGTCTTTTACTCTTACATCTGCAAAAACAGGCCATAAAATGAAAAATATGTCCAGGCGTTTTTCCCCACACAGGGTAATTCTCTCCTCTCTGAGTGTCCCTTCACATGCAGAGGTCTTGGTGGTACTGCCAGTGACTGTTCCTGTTGCTCCTGTTTTCTCTGGGTCACTCAGATGAAGATTAGATCAAATGGCCATGAACAGTCTGGGGACATGACAGTGGCAGGGAATGACACATGGAAATGGTTTGCTTACACCAAAAGTTGCTCATCTTTGTGCAGGTCCAAAAATGACATGTACAGCAACATGCCTGTGGACTTCTTCATTTCTTCTGGAGTTATTTCAGTCCAGATGAACTGTCTCCCTCTCTCTAGGCTTTTGGCTGCATTCTTGTTTGTGTATTCAGAGAGGAGTTTGAAAACTGCAGCATCAAAGTGGGAATAAATGTCACCTGGTGCTGGGTTTCCCATATCGAGAGGGGGTTGGGCACCTGGGGTGGTTGAGGGACTCCATCATCGGGCTCTGCCTCAGTCTGCCATCTTGTGGTGTGATGTGGTGAGGGGCTTCTGTGTCTGACAGCGTCACCAGATCATCCAGCATCCCCACAGCTCCATCTACAGGCCTGAATGTGATCTCTGGTGACACCTTGTGATCTCTGGTAACACCTCCTCCTCTCCAGCTAAAGCATGCAAACAGCCTCTGCTAGGACGCAGGCTACTTGAAGAAGACGCGCACATTTACGCATATAAAGTACAATTACACACCTAGTACAATCTTATAGACTTGGTACACTGTTCTAAACAAGTCACAACGCAATACAAGTGTTGATTTACATACCGTCTTGCTTCCATTTGAATTCAATCCGCTGTTCTCCGGCTCTATTTCTCCGCGGTGTTGTTTGTGTCTCTCCAGCGCTCTGTGTGTATTCGCTCACAACGAAGGCGTTGTTTCGCGGGCTTCCGGAGGGCCGTAAGTGAAGTTACCATAATGAGTCGATATATGCCGTAAAGCGCAGAGTCTCAGCTTTCAGAAACCGTTGAAATTTTTTCGATTGCGCAAACTTTGACATAGTTACGGTAATCCAAAGTTTTGCTTGCAAAATGTGTCGTCGACGACACATCCGGTGTTAAAGGGTTAACAGGGTTTATTCATATGTACTGTGTGATACTCCCTTAACAATATTAGCCAGCTAGCACTGTGGAGCCATAAGCCAAAACGTGCCTCACTGCCCAATCCCCGACACCTCTCCCCAATGTATGGTAACATGCTCTGGGCCCTAGCGACTATAACATCGCAAATCCTATTACAGAAATGTAAGGTGTTTTGGGTTAGCATTGCTGCCCAATCCCTGATACCTCTTCCCAATGTATGGTAACATGATCTGGGCCCTAGCGACTATAACATCGCAAATCCTATTACAGAAATATAACGTGTTTTGGGTTGTACTTCCGAAGCCTGTAGAAAGGTGAATAATGGATAAATTGTCTTGTCCATGGTACCAAAAGATGGGCACTATTCTTGTGAATTAAAGCATATATCAAGCTCCGGAATGCTATCACGCGTTTAGCATTTATGAGCTAAAGTGTACGACATAAATCATAATGTGGCAAAAATGGCGATCAATGAATCTTTTTCCAATCAGTCTGTAATTAACAGGGTTTATTCATATGTACTGTGTGATACTCCCTTAACAATATTAGCCAGCTAGCACTTAGCACTGTGGAGCCATAAGCCAAAACGTGCCTCACTGCCCAATCCCCGACACCTCTCCCCAATGTATGGTAACATGCTCTGGGCCCTAGCGACTATAACATCGCAAATCCTATTACAGAAATGTAAGGTGTTTTGGGTTAGCATTGCTGCCCAATCCCTGATACCTCTTTCCAATGTATGCTAACATGCTCTGGGACCTAGTGACTATAACATCGCAAATCCTATTACAGAAATGTAAGTTGTTTTGGGTTAGCATTGCTGCCCAATCCCTGATACCTCTTCCCAATGTATGGTAACATGCTCTGGGCCCTAGCGACTATAACATCGCAAATCCTATTATAGAAATATAACGTGTTTTGGGTTGTACTTCCGAAGCCTGTAGAAAGGTGAATACTGGATAGATTGTCTTGTCCATGGTACCAAAAGATGGGCACTATTCTTTTAAATAAAGCCGATGTCAAGCTCCTAAATGCTATCACGCGTTTAGCATTTATGAGCTAAAGTCTACGACATAAATCGTAATGTGGCAAAAATGGCGATCAATGAATCTTTTTCCAATCAGTCTGGAATTAACAGGGTTTATTCATATGTACTGTGTGATACTCCCTTAAAAATATTAGCCAGCTAGCACTTAGCATTGTGGAGCCATTAGCCAAAACGTGCCTCACTGCCCAATCCCCGACACCTCTCCCCAATGTATGGTAACATGCTCTGGGCCCTAGTGACTATAACATCGCAAATCTTATTACAGAAATGTAAGTTGTTTTGGGTTAGCATTGCTGTCCAATCCCTGATACCTCTTCCCAATGTATGCTAACATGCTCTGGGCCCTAGTGACTATAACATCGCAAATCCTATTACAGAAATATAACGTGTTTTGGGTTGTACTTCCGCAGCCTGTAAAAAGGTGAATACAGGATAGATTGTCTTGTCCATGGTACCAAAAGATGCGCACTGTTCAAAGCAGATGTCAAGCTCCGGAATGCTATCAGGCGTTTAGCATTTATGAGCTAAAGTGTACGACATAAATATGGCGAAAATGGCAAAAAATGAGATCTTCACTAATTGGTCTGAAAACATTCTCGAGTTATTAGCCTAAACGTAAACCGGAAGTGCTATTATGTTATATTAGCGAAAATGAGATCTTCTCCGATCAGACTGTAACTTTCAGGGTTTGTTCATATGTACTGTTGGATACTCCCCATGACATGACAGCCGGCTAGCACTTAGCATTGTGGAGTTATTAGCATAAAGGTAAACCGGAAGTGACGAAGTTCTACTACTGTCTTATTAGCGAAAATTAGATCTTCTCTGATGAGTCTGTAATTAACAGGGTTTATTCATATGTACTGTAGGATACTCCCCATCAAATCTCAGCTGGCTAGCACTTAGTATTGTGGAGTTATTAGCATAAATGTAAACCACAGTGCGGTTATTGTAATGACAGTCATTTGAATCTTCTTGCAAATATGGTGCATAAACAGTCAATGTAGCATTACAATAACACATAAATAACACCAAACAGAGTCCCAAGCAGGGGGATGTTGTGTCTAATTCCATCCCCTCAAATAGTGCACTACAATGGGGGTAAATATGTTGCATAAACAGTCAATATAGCATTACAATGACAAATAAATAACACCAAACAGAGTGCCATGCAGGGGGATGTTGTGTCTAATTCCATCCCCCAAATAGTGCACTTCAATAGGGGTAACTATGGTGCATAAACAGTCAATATAGCATTACAATGACACATAATTAACATCAAACAGAGTCCCAAGCAGGGGGATGTTGTGTCTAATTCCATCCCCTCAAATAGTGCACTACAATGGGGGTAAATATGTTGCATAAACAGTCAATATAGCATTACAATGACACATAAATAACACCAAACAGAGTGCCATGCAGGGGGATGTTGTGTCTAATTCCATCCCCCAAATAGTGCACTTCAATAGGGGTAACTATGGTGCATAAACAGTCAATATAGCATTACAATGACACATAATTAACATCAAACAGAGTCCCAAGCAGGGGGATGTTGTGTCTAATTCCATCCCCTCAAATAGTGCACTACAATGGGGGTAAATATGTTGCATAAACAGTCAATATAGCATTACAATGACACATAATTAACAACAAACAGATTGCCATGCAGGGGGTTGTTGTGTCTAATTCCATCCCCCAAATAGTGCACTTCAATAGGAGTAACTATGGTGCATAAACAGTCAAAATAGCATTACAATGACACATAAATAACATCAAACAGAGTCCCAAGCAGGGGGATGTTGTGTATAATTCTTTCTGGGTGAAATCGAACTTTGAAGAGGCCGACTCAGGCCCAGAAAGGAGCTCATTTCCCCGGGAAGCATGTGCTCATAGGGGGGTCGGCCAAAGTAGGTTCTGGTACCCAGAGACTTTATTTCTTTACAGGAGATGCATGGGGGGGGAATGGTACACCCACCTCTGAAAGTTATGGCCAGGCAGGAGCTTTCTTTCTGGGTGAAATCGAACTTTGGAGAGGTCGACTCTCTGGCAACTTATGCCCAAAAAGGAGCTCATTTCCTGGGTAAATATATGCCGTTGGAGGGGGGTTGGGAAAAGTAGGTTCTGATGCCCAGAATCCGGATTTTTCACCTGGACATGCACAAGGGTGAAGAGTACATCAATGTGAGCAAGTTATGGCGGGCCAGGGGCTCTCTTTCTGGGTGAAATCTAACAAGGAAAGTACCCCATTGAACGTCCTTTTTCGTGAATAACTCCCCGAAACGGCGATGGGTTTGAAATAAAAGTAGATAGGCAGCTCCGGGCTGTTGTTCTTTGTCTATTAAAAGCATCTTTAGATTTTTAAGACCTATATTTTTCCACTTTTAGGACTTTTTCTGGGGATCGTATTTGAGCAAAAAAGAACATCATGACCATGTGCTCAGTGATGCTCTGAGCCCAACTAACATAGTCTCAGCACGCTGACACCAGCCATTAACCTGTAAAGCCAGAGAGGGTTTCTGGGAAAAGTGCTTGAAAAGGTCCCCAAACATGATAAAGTACAATTTGGACTTCCAGGAAAAATGGTCAAAATGGTCAAAATGTAAATGTGTACCCCGAAATAGGCACCTATTTTCGGATCCGGGAGGCATGGGAAGCACCCCCTGAGCTCCAGAGGTGAAAAAAGCCAAAGTTGGACTTCCAGGGGAAAAGGGTCAAACTGCTAAAATGTATCCGAAAATAGGTGCCTATTCCCGGGTACGCGAGTTCTGGGATGCACCCCCTGAGCTCCAGAGCCCAAAAAAGTCAATGTTGGACTTCCAGGGGAAAATGACCAAAATGGGTAAATGTGAGATTATACCCCAAAATAGGCACCTATTTTCGGATCTGGGAGCCATGGGAAGCACCCCCTGAGCTCCAGAGGTCAAAAAAGCTAAAGTTGGACTTCCAGGGGAAAAGGGTCAAACTGTGAAAATGTATCCGAAAATAGGTGCCTATTCCCGGGTACAAGAGCTCTGGGATGCACCCCCTGAGCTCCAGAGCCCAAAAAAGTCAACGTTGGACTTCCAGGGGAAAATGACCAAAATGGGTAAATGTGAGATTATACCCCAAAATAGGCACCTATTTTCGGATCCGGGAGCCATGGGAAGCACCCCCTGAGCTCCAGAGGTCAAAAAAGCTAAAGTTGGACTTCCAGGGGAAAAGGGTCAAACTGTGAAAATGTATCCGAAAATAGGTGCCTATTCCCGGGTACAAGAGCTCTGGGATGCACCCCCTGAGCTCCGGAGTCCAAAAAAGTCAACGTTGGACTTCCAGGGGAAAATGACCAAAATGGGTAAATGTGAGATTATACCCCAAAATAGGCACCTATTTTCGGATCCGGGAGCCATGGGAAGCACCCCCTGA
Source organism: Cottoperca gobio (assembly GCF_900634415.1). Lineage (NCBI taxonomy): Eukaryota > Metazoa > Chordata > Actinopteri > Perciformes > Bovichtidae > Cottoperca > Cottoperca gobio. Next base: position 17,104,425 of record NC_041378.1, on the reverse strand, counting down.
GCTCCAGAGGTCAAAAAAGCTAAAATTGGACTTCCAGGGGAAAAGGGTCAAACTGCGAAAATGTATCCGAAAATAGGTGCCTATTCCCGGGTACAAGAGCTCTGGGATGCACCCCCTGAGCTCCAGAGCCCAAAAAAGTCAACGTTGGACTTCCAGGGGAAAATGACCAAAATGGGTAAATATGAGATTATACACCAAAAAAGGCACCTATTTTCGGATCCGGGAGCCATGGGAAGCACCCCCTGAGCTCCAGAGCTTAAAAAAGTTAAAGTTGGACTTCCAGGGGAAATGGGTCAAAGTATCAAAATGTATCCGACAATAGGTGCCTATTCCCGGATACGCGAGCTCCAGGAAATGTGCTTCCTTAAGAAAATCTGGAAATTTTTCAAAGTGCTGAGCTCCAGGGCGAAGAGGCTGATTTCCAAAATTTGGATCCGACAAAGAGGTCCGATTCTCGGATCCGAAATGTCGATATCCTGGAGGTCCAAAAATTTCCGAAATTTCTTCAGAGTCCCTTATTTTTTTGAACGCAGTGCTGTGAGGTGTGTCAGTGTTTCATCTTCACTCTCCACTAATGTACCAAAGTTCCACTCCACCAAGCTACCTTCCGCACGATATCAGAAACCCAGTTTTCAGAAACATGAGCTCCAGGGTGCGCGCCAAGGATTCCAGGCCCAATATAGAGAGAGTTTGTCAGACACATTATCATGGTTTTCCCCTTGTCACCACTGGTTCTCTCCACTTTTCCTGCGTTTGCCCAGACCTCCAGGGAAAGTTACCAGGGACGCCGGAGAGCTCGCGCTCGCTTCACGAGCCCTATTTTCGGACACTTTTCCCCATTTTGGCCACTTACATTAGCTGTCTCAGAAAATTTGAAATATTGTGATAAGTTCTTTATTTTCTTAATGCAATTAAAAAAACAATAATGTCATACATTCTCGATTCAATGCCAAATCACTGGAAATATTGCAACGCCTTTTATATTTTAATATTCTTGAATTATGGCATACATGCTAAAACTCAAATATCCTATCGTCAAATATTAGAATATCACTGAAAAGTTATACTAGTAGGGTGTTTCAACGATCACTGGATCGTCTAATTAACTCGAAACACCCTCAAGGTTTCCTGAAGCCTTGAAACACTCACTTGGTTCAGTAAACTAAATCACAAGTATTGGGAAGACTGCTGACGACTGCTGTCCAAGACCATCATTGAACAACCCTCCATCAGGTAAAGAACACAAAAAGAATTTTCAAGAGCAAGCTGCACAGAGTGCAGTTTCAAAGCACACTCCACAAAAGAGTCTGTTGGGAGGGGAAATGTGGCAGGAAACACTGCACTACCAAGAAGAGATTACCGCAGCCTAACAGCATTGTGAAGAGAGTCGCTTCCAGAATTTGGGGAGCTTCAAAGACGTGGACTGAGCTGGAGTCCAGGTATCACAAAGCCACTGTTCACAGACGTGTCGCGGATAATGGGCTACAATCCGTTATTCCCATGGTCAAGCCACTTCTGAACTCAAAACACGTAAGAATCGTCTGCCTTGGGCTATGGAAAGAAGCACTGGACGTTGCAAGTGGTCAAAGTCTCTTTTCAGACGAAAGCAAGTTTGTATTTCATTTGGAAGTCAAGGCGCAGAGTCTGAGAAAAGGCTGGAGAGAGCAAAATCCAAGTTGCTTAATCCAGTGTGAGTTCCCACAGTCAGCGATGTGTTTGGGGAGCCATGTCAGCTGCTGGGTTGGTCACTGTGTTTCATCAAGCCCGAGTAAATGCACTGTGTTACCAAGATTTTAGAGCACTACAATGCTCCGTCAGCTGAAAAGCTCTATGGAGATGAGGAATTCATTTTTCCAACATGATCTGGCACCTGCCCCGAGTGCCAAACCACCGTAACTGGTGTCCTGACACATGGCATCCTACGTCCTCGATTGCCCTGCCAATTCCCCTGACCTGAACCCATAGAGAATATTTGGGTATTGTGAAGAAGAAGCTGAAAGACACCAGACCCAACAATGCGTACTAGAGCTAAAGGCCGCTATTGAGCTCCTGGTCTCCATAACACACCTCAGCAATGCCACAGGCTGATTGCCTCATCCACGCCCATTGATGCGTAATCCGGCAAAGATCCCACCAGTACTGAGTGCATTAATGACATTTTCAAATGTTTTGATTTTGTTTTGCTGTTTAAATCTTTTTTTTTACTTTGGTCTGGAACTATTCTAATTTTTTTGAGATTTCTTAAGCTTGTAGCCATAATCAGCAATATTAAAATAATAAAACGGCTTGCAATATTTCAGTTGAGTGAAGGAATCCAGAATGCATGACATTTTGTTTTTTTTAATTGATTCAGAAATAAGACTTATCACAATATTATTTTCTGAGACTCCTGTATATTAAGAAAACAATTCATTGTGTTTTACCTTCTATAAAAGCAAGTGTATATGTTCTATTGCAATTACGGCCATACAACACTGACAACGCCTCTCGTCTGCTCCCGGAAGCTAAGCAGAGTTGGGCGGGGTCAGTACTTGGATGGTGACGCCTGGAATACCACGGTGCTGTAAGCATTTTGTTTCCTTCTATTAGCAAATGAAGACGAAATAGAACTGTCCGCGTATATTAAGAAAAGACAATTCATGTGTTTTACCTTCTATAAAAGCATGTATATGCTCTATTGCAATTACGGCCATACCACACGACAATCTTCGTATCTCGGAAGCTAAGCAGTTGTGGGCTGGGTCAGTACTTGGATGGGTGACCGCCTGGGAATACCCGGTGCTTAAGCATTTTGTTTCCTTCTTAATTAGCAAAATGAAGACATGAATAGAACTGTCCGCTAATTAAGAAAAGACAATTCATTGTTTTTACTTCTATAAAGCAAGTGTATATGCTCTATTCAGATTGGCCATACCACACTGAACAAGCCTATCTCGTCTGATCTCAGAAGCTAAGCAGAGTTGGCTGGGTCAGTACTTGGATGGGTGACCGCCTGGGAATCCCGGTGCTGTAAGCATTTTGTTTCCTTCTAATTAGCAAAATGAGCCATGATGAACTGTCCACTTAACTGTCGTCATAAAAATTTGAATATTGTGATAAAGTTCTTTATTTTCTGTAATGCAATTAAAAAAACAAAATGTCATACATTCTCGATTCTTACAAATCAACTGAATATGCAAGCCTTTTATTATTTTAATATTGCTGATTATGGCATACAGCTTAAGAAAACTCAATATCCTATCTCTAATATTAGAATAGTCATGAAAAAGTTATACTATAGGGTGTTCAACGAATACTTGAATCGTCTAATTAACTCGAAACACCTGCAAGGGTTTCCTGAGCCTTGAAAACACTCAGCTTGGTTCAGTAAACTAAATCACAAGTATGGGGAAGACTGCTGATCTGACTGCTGCCAGAGGACCATCATTGACACCCTCTATCAGGAGGGTAGACACAAAAGAAATGTCTCAAAGAGCAAGCTTACCAGAGTGCAGTTCAAAGCACATCCACAAAAAGTCGTGGAAGGGGGAAATTGGCAGGAAACACTGCACAACCAAGAGAGATGACCGCGCTTAACAGCATTGTAATAAGAGGCGCTTCCAGAATTTGGGGGAGCTTCAAGACAGTGGACTGAAGTGGTCCAGGTATCAAAAGCCACGTTCACAGAACGTGTCCGGAAATGGGTCTAATGCCGTATTCCACATGGTCAAGCCACTTCTGAACTCAAGACAACGTAAGAGCGTCTGACTTGGGCTATGGAAAAGAAGACTGACAGTTGCAGAGTGGTCCAAAGTCCTCTTTCAGACGAAAGCAAGTTTTTGTATTTCATTGGAAGTCAAGCGCCAGAGTCTGGAAGAAAGGTCTGGAGAGGAACAAATCCAAGTTGCTTGAAATCCAGTGTGAAGTTCCCACAGTCAGCGATGGTTTGGGGAGCATGTCAGCTGCTGGTGTTGGTCCACTGTGTTTCATCAACCCAGAGTAAATGCAGGCTGTGTACCAAGAGATTTTAGAGCACTACATGCTTCACTCAGCTGAAAAGCTCTATGGAGATGAGAATTCATTTCCAGCATGATCTGGCACCTGCCCACAGTGCCAAAACCACCAGTAACTGGTGTACTGACCATGGCATTAGTCCTCGATTGGCCTCCAATTCCCCTGACCTGAACCCCATAGAGAATATGTGGGGTATTGTGAAGAAGCGCTGAAGAGACACCAGACCAACAATGCTAATGAGCTAAAGGCCAGCTATTTAAGCCATCCTGCGGAACCCATAACCTCAGCAATGCCACTCGATTGCCTCCATGCCACGCCGCATTGATGCATAATCCTTGCAAAGGATTCCCAACCAAGTACTGAGTGCATTAATGGGCATTTTCAATGTTTGATTTTGTTTTGCTGTTATAAATCTTTTTTTTTACTGGTCTGAGGAACTATTCTAATTTTTTGGAGATTTCTTAGCTGTAAGCCATAAGTCAGCAATCTTAAAATAATAAAAGGCTTGCAATATTTCAGTTGATTTGTAATGAATCCAGAAGCATTACATTTTTGTTTTTTTTAATTGTACAGAAATAAAGACTTTATCACAATATTCTATAATTTCTGAGACAGTCCGTATATAAGAAAGACATTCATTGTGTTTACTTCTATAAAAAGCAAGTGTATTGTTCTATTGCATATTACGCCATACCACACTGACAACCCCGATCTGTCTTACTCGGAAGCTAAGCAGAGTAGGGCCTGGCAGTACTTGGATGGGTGACCGCCTGGGAACACCCGGTGCTGTAAGCATTTTGTTTCCTTCTTATTAGCTAATGAAGACATGAATAGAACTGTCCGCGTATATTAAGAAAAGGACAATTAATTGTGTTTTACCTCTATAAAACAAGCAAGTGTATATGCTCTATTGCAGATTACGGCCATACCACTCTGAATACGGCCATTACGGAAGTTGCCAGAGTGCAGGTGTGCGAGAGGAATAGTTTTGTTTGTTCGGTTTTTGTTCCGTTTATTATTCCTATCGTTTTTTGTTCGTGCCACCCCTCCCTAACAGCTCAGCTGTCTGGGTTCCCCCCTGTTCTGTGTATTTGTGTTTTTGATGGATTCTTGGCAACGACCTCAGGAATGGAACGACCGACAACGTCACGGATCACGGACATTAAGAAAAACAGCGGAGTGAGGAAAGGGACAGACAAATATGAATGACAAAGGAAAGGATAATGAATATGAGAAAGCGAACGGACTAAACAAAGAATAAATGAGTCAGAGTGACATAGCAGGAGGTGGTGGAAAGGAAAAATCAGAAGCAGAGTTGAAAAAGAGGAAGGAGAGACGTACTCGAACGAGCTAACGGTGGAGGTTGACAGTGGATGCGGGGAGAGAAAAAGTTTCTGTGATGGATTTATTGAAGGGGTTAAGAGGACTGTGGTGTGGTGAAGGGTGTCAGAATAAGAGGGTGAAAAACATATGAAATCACAATGGCGGACAAAAATGGGGAAAGGGAGATTAATGGAGGTCTTACGGGTGATGGTGTACTAATACGGAGAGACAGTAAGTTAAAAGAGCTGACTGTCTCGTTCCTTAATCTCCCTGTATACGAGGGACGAGGCAATTAAAAGAAACTTGATGACTGGGGCGTACAGCCGGTGACAACGATTAAAAAGAAGAGTGTGGCCGGGACACGACGTAGTGGACGGGACACGCTTTCTGCGTGTGAGGTTCACCGAGGAGGTCCTAAAACACGAAAAAGAGCTCCATGTCTTAATTTACAAATCCGCAAACTAAAACAAAAGTCGAGAAATCTTGAAGTAAATGGCGTTCCACTAATTGAAAATCTCTTTAGTCTGGTTAGATCCATCTTAAAACGTATAAGAAGGCTCTCGTAATGCCAGAGCACTTATTACTCTTCCTTAATAGAAGAAAATAGAACAACCCCAGGTGTCTTTCAGCACTGGGCCAGGCTGACAGAGAGTCACACTCTACAGAGCCTTCTGTTCCTTATCTCTCAGAGTGACGACTTCAGAGATTTTCTTAAAGTATAAAATTATAATTATTAGAGACAAAATTACTCTCCTCCTGACCTCAATTGGTAATTACTTACTGTCAACTGTTGGAATTTTAAAAACATCTGTAACTCAAACAGCTGAACCAACTAACTTCAACAATCTTCTGTACTAAACCATCACCTGTCTTTTAGACCCGATTCCAACTAAACTGTTTAAAGAAGTTTTTACCCTGAATTACACTCTTCTTATAACATATGATCAACTGTCTCTATTATTGGCTACGTACCCAAATCCTTTAAAGTAGCTGTAATAAACCACTTCTTAAAAGCCTAGTCTTGATCCAGAGGATTAGCCAACTATAGGCCGATATCTAACCTACCCTTTCCAGCTAAATCCTTGAGAAAGCAGTCGCAAAACAGTGTGTGACTTTTTACATAATAATAGTTTTTTAGGTTTTTCAATCTGGATTTAGAGTTCATACATAGCCAGAGGGACGGCGCTGGTGAAAGTTACCAATGACCTTCTATTGGACTCAGACAAAGGACTTGTCTCTGTTCTTGTCTTGTTAGACCTCAGTGCTGCTTCGACACTGTTGATCATGAATTATACTACAGAGACTGGAACATTGTGTTGGCATAAAAAGGCCCGCACTAAGCTGGTTAAGTCTCTATTTCTGAGCGATCTCAATTTGTACTTGTTAACGATAAATCCTCCATGACAGCCAATCAGTTCTTGGAGTTCCGCAGGGTTCTATACTTGGACCGATCTATCACCTTATATATGCTTCCTTTGGGCAACTATTATAGGACACTCTATAAACTTATTATCATTGTATGCGGATGAACCCAATTATATCTATCAATTAAACAGATGAAACCACAATATGCTAAACTTCAAGCATGCCTTAAGGACATAAAAACTTGGGATTCTAGCAACTTTTTGATGTTAAACACAGACAAAAACTGAAGTTATTATACTTGGCCCTAAACGCCTCCGAAAACGCATTTTCTAATGACTAGAAGCTCTGGATGGCATAACTTGGGCCTCCAGCACCACTGTAGGATCTTGGCGTCATCTTTGATCAAGATTCTGTCGTTTAACCTCCCACATAAACAAATCTCAAGGACTCGCCTTCTTCAATTCATCCGTAACATTGGCAAAAATAAGACACATCCTGTCTCAAAATGATGCAGAAAACTAGTCCATGCATTTGTTACTTCAAAGTCGGATTACTGCAACTCATTGTTATCGGTTGTCCCAAAAAGGCCTTAAGACTCTTCAGTTGATCCAAAATGCAGCGGCCACGTGTATGACTAGAACAGGAAACGGGATCATATTCTCTCTGTATTAGCTGCACTGCACTGGCTCCCGGTAAAATACAGAATAGAATCAAAATCTTCTCCTGACTTACAATCAAATTATGGTCAGGCTCCAGCTATCTTAAAGATCTCATAGTACCTATAAACCAACTAGAGCATACGCTCCCAGACTGCAGGGTTACTTGTGGTTCCTAGAGTTCTTAAGAGTACAAGGGAGCAAGAGCCTTCACCTATCAAGCTCCTCTCCAGTGTAACCAGCTTCAGTTTGTGTTCGGAGGCAGACACCTCTCCACATTAAGAGTAGGCTAAAGCTTCCTTTTTGATAAAGCTTATAGTTAGGGGTGCTCAGTGTTGCCCGCTGGATCAGCCCTATTTATGCTGCTATAGGCTTAGACGCGGGGGAACACCTCCCTGCTCTCTTCCTTCTCTTCCTCTTCCTCTCTCTCCCCTCCCTCTCTCTTCTTCTCCTCTCTATCTGTATGCATTTATGTAAATGTATGTTCTAACTCACCATACGGGGGTATAATCCCCGGAGTTGCTGTCTCTCATGTGGCAGGTTGCCACTGATAAAGTTAATAAGTCAGGATCATGAATCGTCAGCGCCTGGGACAGTGTCCTGCTGGCACACGGGAAGCTTTTGAGCTTTTCCTGGATCATCCATACTTTCTATTTCTTTTTTTTTCAACACAACATAATTTCTGTCAAATGTTGTTTGTACTATGTTGTTATCCTGTACCACGAAGACTCTATTGCACGTCGTCTGTCCTGGGATAGATCCCTCCTCAGTTGCTCTCCCTGAGGTTTCTTCCATTTTTTCCCTTTAATTTTGGATTCTTTTTAGGAAGTTTTTCCTTGTGCGATGCGAGGATCTACAGGACAGGTTGCTGTTTAACCTGACAGTCTTAAGCACACTGAACAAATGTATAATTTGTGTATTGGGCTATACAAACAATTTGATTTGATTGATTTGATTTGAAAAAGAGAAACGGCGTAGTAAACATCAGACACTGACACTAACCCTCGTATTGGTACAATTTCCTCCTTAACGGCAATGGGCTAGCATTGTGGGTTATTAGCATGAAACGTAAACCGGAAGTGACAAAGTTCTATTACTGTCTTATTAGCGAAAATTAGATCTTCTCGGATGAGTCTAATACAGGGTTATTCATATGTACTGTTAGGATACTCCCACATGAATCTCGCCGGCTAGCATTAGATTGTGATTATTAGCTAATTGTAAATCACAGTGCTGTTATTGTAAGACAGTCATTTGAATCTTCTTGCAAATATGGTATAACAGGCAATAGACATTAAAATGGCACTAAATAACGACGCTGAGTCCCAAACAGGGGGATACTTGTGTCTAATTCCATCCCCCCCCCCAAATAGTGCACTTCAATAGGGGTAAATATGGTGCATAACAGTCAATAAGCATTACAATGACACATAAAATACAAACCAGCTGAGTCCCAAACAGGGGATATTGTGTCTAATTCCATCCCTCCAATAGTCACTTCAATGGGGGTAAGATATGGTGCATAAACAGGCAATATAGCATTACAATGAACACTAAATAACAACAAACAGAGTCCCAAAACAGGGGGATATTGTGTCTAATTCCATCCCCCCAGATAGTGCACTTCAATAGGGGTAAATATGGTGAATGAACAGGCATATAGCATTACAATGACACATAAATAACCAAACAGAGTCCCAAACAGGGGGATATTGTGTCTATTCCATCCCCCCCAAATAGTGCACTTCAATAGGGGTAAATATGTGCTAAACAGGCAATATAGCATTACATGACACATAAATAACAACAAACAAGTCCCAAACAGGGGGATATTGTGTCTATTCCATTCCCCCCAAATAGTGCACTTCAATAGGGAGAATATGGTGTATAAACAGGCAATAAAGCATTTAAAATGACACATAAATAACAACAAACAGAGTCCCAAAACAGGGGATATTGTGTCTCATTCCATCCCCAAATAGTGCACTTTCAATAAGGGTAAATATGGTGCATAAACAGGCAATATGCATTATAATGACACATAAAACAACCACTGAGTCCCAAACAGGGGATATTGTGTCTAATTCCATCACCACACCAAATAGTGCTCTAAATCAAAAAAAAGCAAACTGGACTCCAGGGGGAAAGGGTCAAACTGTGAAAATTATTCCCGAATTGGGACTTTCCCGGTACGTGGAGCTCGGATGCCACCCCCTGATCTAGAGTCAACAAAGCAAACGTTGGACTTCCAGGGAAAGGCCAAACTGTGAAAATTATCCCAATTGCACTATTCCCGGGTACGTGGAGCTCTGGGATGCACCCCTGATCTCCAGAGGTCAAAAAAAAGCAAACGTTGGACTTCCAGGGGAAAATGACTAAAATGGGTAAGTGAGATTAAAACACAACAAATAGGCACCTATTCGGGTAGGCAAGCTCTGGGTGCACCCCCGGAGCTCCAAGACTTCCATACCCATTGCTCAAGTGTGCCAGCCAAACGAGCACATTTTCGGATAAGCACAGCTCCAGGAAAGTTGACCTCCCTTTAGGAATATCAGCATTGTATAGAAGAAAATTGAAAGATTAGATTGTATATGCACGATGGTGCTGCTCATGTGGCTTCCGTCTTTGATACAAAGGGTGGTTGTTTCGCCTGCCCTATACACTTTTTCTCTCCATTTGTCATAAGAACGTCAATGGTGAACTAAAGATGCGACTCAGCTGTCTAGCTCATGTTGCTGCTAATGTAGCCACATAATGGCTAATATTATTAAACACCAAAATACTACTCTGATCTTTGAAACTGCTTTTCTAGGTTCTATGGGTGTTATATATGTTCTGAATATTTTTAGACAGCTAGCACTTAGCATTGTGCTAAAAAGTAGAAAATGAACACAAGAGCAATTCAAATCAACCATTTATTGAACACAACCACAAACACAAAAAACAATATAGTTACACATTAAACACAACGAAAACACTCTATTAATATTTACACATTAACTATCTCTCCTTCCTCAATCAGTTGTGGATTGGACTAAGTACCACTTGTACACTTGAGAACTACTGAGTTTTCGTCCTCCTCCTCATCACTGCTGCTGCTGCTCTCCTCCTCTGTCTGCTGCTGCTGCTTCTCCTCCCCTCCTCTCCTTCCCACCTCGCTGTGCTGCTTCTCCTCCTCGTGCTGATCTCCTCCCCACTCTTTCATAATCAGCAGCAGCCACCCCTTCTTCTCCTTCTTGTCCTCCTCCGGCGCGCTGCTCTCCTCCACAGTGGTCCTCTCCCCCAGTTCAGTATTGCCACCACGGCAGTAGAGGGTCCGGCCCCTCCTCCGTCCTCAGGCTGTCTCGGATGTAGATGCGGATAGCCATAGCCTCTTTTTACATCAGGCACCTGGCGTAGAATCGATCCGCCGTGTGGACATCATGGCACATGAAGTCGGCCACCCTTTCCTGGCGTGCATGTCCGTGGTCTTTTAGCCTGAAAAAATTGAAACATGCAGAGAAATGAATAACATAACCACAGTCTACCTCCAGAAAGCTCTTTTTTCATATACACATGGATTTAATTGTGTAATTTACTTACGTAGTGTGCAAGCGCCGTCCGAATAGCGGTGAAGCTGACATTCCCGCCTATTCTTAGCTATGCCCAGGCCATCTTCAGGCAGCGTTTAGATTTTGCAGGGACCCGTTCCTCCAGTGACACATCACAAATGTGTTCTCTCCTTCTTTGTGTACTCTCATTTGATGGCCTCATCGTTCCAGCCACCCAAACTCCACTTTTGTGAGGACCACGGCCTCCCCAAATGACTTATAGTTTGTGTGCTCTGACCTATTATGACACGAGTGAGATATATACATCAGATATAACACATGTTATGCTGTATTATTTGTGGTGATAAGAAGTTGCACTATGATAACATATGCTTACATTATAAGTAGCCTGCCTCTCCACCACTGGCCAGGGCCTGTGTGAACTCATGTCACTCATATTGGAGTTACCACCGGGCCTGTGAACAGAGACGCAGCTCAGTAGCCACACATGAAGCCGTACAGGCGGAACCGGAATGTTGTTCTTCAGGTAGAACTCCACCGTGGTCCCTCATTGTTTTCAGCAGACTTATCACACCACCTTTAAAGAAGAAAAGACACACATGAAGTTACACAAGTGGACAACCATACATCCTGCTGCACAATAATTAAATGTCTTCCTCTTCTCAATATACATAAGCGGAAATTGTAGATACATTACTACTCACATTTTGAGTTTGCTGGCGTTGTGAGAAACATCCAGTCGGATAGTTCTGGGTTGTTTTGTTTCCATATACATTAGGAAAAGCTTTGACCCGCTGACCTTTGACCTCGCGTTTTCAGTCATCTTCCGCATAGGATTGGTGCCCTCATGGCACCCGGCGAAAGCTTTCCAAATAGTCTTCTGCAACAAACATATCATTTAATCTACTCACTCACATTACATTGCAGACACAGACACTGGCAGTTATTGTTCCTCTATACACACTCACCCATGCAGGAGGCATTTGTGATTTTCCTCATGACGTTGAACCGTCCGCTGCCAACCATCCAGGGGGAAGTGAGGTTCGCAGGCCCACCGTCTGACCCGGGACCAACGCGTTCCTCTGAGATGGGGCTGCCCACGAACAACGTCCTCTGCTTGCCACGGCGACTTCACACCTTCTGCACAGCTGCTGCAGCAGGAGCAGCAGCAGCAGCAGCAGCAGGAGCAGGAGCAGGAGCAGGAGCAGCGCACAGCAACAGCAGACGACATCCATGTCCTCTCCCCTCCTCACGTCCTGGGAGTTTAGCAGAAGCTGCTCTTGGCAGCCTCCCTCCTCCTTTTCGCCCTCACTGCTATGTGGTATCATCTGTCAGAGGCAGAGGAAAAATCATTGTAAACATGCAGGCACACGTAAATACTGACTAACTGTTTACACAAGATTAAAGGCAGACAGAGAGACATGTAAATACCACTGATAGAGACATTCGGTGAGCTTCCTCTTCTGCACTGGAACTGGAGTCGGATGCCTCCCATGTCGATCAGTGTTTGCTCATAGAGAGCTCATCTGGCCAAACTCCCTGATGTATCCTCTCCCACGCCATGCAGTCCGGATTCCCGCAGTCGAGGGGAGCCTCGTCATCTCCCAGTGACATGTACCTGACTCTCCTCGTCAACGGTCCAGATAGGTGCCCTTGCCGGCACCGGGTCCGTCACCTCAGTGCCGACAATTCCTTAATGGCCTTCATCTACTTGGTCGTCTCATCATCTCCTCTCTCGCTTCCACAGTCATCTCGGAGTGATGTCTCTTATGTGGCGGTCAAGCCGGGACCCCGGTATGACAGCCGCCAACACCGCATGGTTCGGTCCTGACATCTGTCCTCCCAGAGCCCAGCTTGAGGAGGATCTTTCGCTCCCTCTCATTTTGACCCTGTGGTCGGCCGAGGTGCTTTCCCAGCTGGGAATATTCATTCAGGCACACTGGGGCACTCTTGACAGACGTCATGTTTATTGAAAAAGAAAAAAAAAGGTATTAGTAACTTAATACAACATTAAAGCACCAGCGTCTACATGTGGAATTATCAGTTTTTTGCATTTTACAGGCTAAGATTGTCGGCATAAATCTGGCGAAAATGGCGAAATGAATCTTTATCTGATCACGTTGTACTGTGCACACTTCATATATACTGTGAGGATACTAACATAGAAATATCAGCCGGCTTATCACTTAGCATTGGTGGAGATATGGCCAAAACGTGTCAGGGGATTAAAGTCTGAAATACATCACACATGAGTGACTATTTTCTGGCAATCCCAGGTCAATTCTAACAAAACTGGAAATGTGTGTTGTTGACTGTAGCTCACCTGCTAGGGTGTCTGACCTTGGTACAAGGTTTGGCGGTTCGAGCCCTGCTTTTTTACTCTATTTTTAATATATATTAATTTTGCCCATGACCTCCAAAAGCCCGTAAAAGGTGAATAATGGAATATTTTCTTTTCTGATAGCGAAGATTGCGTACGTATTTTTGTGAATAAAGCAGACATCAAGCTCCGGAATGCTATCAGGCATTTAGCATTTACAGGCTAAAGTGTAACGCATAAATCTGGCGAAAATGGCGAAAAATGAATCTTTTCAGATCACGTTGTACTGTATGATACTCCCTAAAATATCAGCCGGCTAGCACTTAGCATTCTGAGCTACTGGCAAAAACGTGTCAGGGGATCACAGTCCAAGATACATCCCCCCATGAGTGACAATTTCCGGGAGCCTCACTGCCCAATCCCCTACCTCTCCCAATGTATGCTAACATGCTCTGGGCCCTAGCTACTATAACATCACATCTTATTACATAATGTACCGTCCTTTGGGCCCCACCAACAAGGTCAAGTGTGGTCAAAGGAGTCTCAAAAACAAATGCAATACTTGTATAATTAATGCCCCAATAGTTGCTCCAGAATATGTGTAAACATGGTGCATAAACAGGCATAAATCATTAAAAGACAACACTCGTGCTACCACTGGGACTCCATGACACACTTGATCACCAGACGTTGTATGAACAAAACTGGTACTTTTAAGGTAGAAGAGCAACTTACCTGTTAAGGTGCCGTCTCCGAACCAGCGTTTGGGAGGTTCAAGACCAACCTTTTACAGTCATTAATTTACTTTTCTAATAATTTCCGAACCTGTAAAAAAGTTAATAATGGATAGATTGTTTTGTCCATGGTAGTTAAAGATGTGCACTATTTTGTGAATTAAAGCATATATCAAGCTCCGGAATGCTATCACGCGTTATCATTATGAGCTAAGTGTATGACATAAATCGTAATGTGGCAAAAATGGCGATCAATGAATCTTTTTCCAATCAGTCTGTAATTAACCCTTTAACAACTAAGCCAAAAAAAGCCTCAAACATTTTCGCCTGGACTTTTTTGCTTATTTTGACTATAAAAAGGTTGGGAAATTTCCTGGGAGTAAGTGCTTTTTGCCCATTTTCCAACAATAACTGGAACTTTCCATATCTGGCAGTCATTTACAATTTATTGCATGTATGAGAGTGTAATAACAGTTTTAAAATGAAGAGAAATACAAAAGCGGAATTTGAGTTTAGTGGTTTAGTGAACAAAAACACAGCAAATGTACATGAATAAGAATTTAACATGTATCATTTGAAGTTTTGAAATGTACCACTTTCCAGTAAAAGTTTTGAGTCTTTTACTCTTACATCTGCAAAACAGGCCATAAAATGAAAAATATGTCCAGGCGTTTTTCCCCCACACAGGGTAATTCTCTCTCTCTCTGAGTGTCCCCTTCACATGCAGAGGTCTTGGTGGTAATGCCAGTGATGTTCCTGTTGCTCCTTTTCTCTGTGGTCACTCAGATGAAGATTAGATCAAATGGCACATGAACAGCTGGGGACATGACAGTGGCAGGGAATGGACACATGGAAATGGTTTGCTTACCACCAAAAGTTGCTCATCTTTGTGCAGGTCCAAAAATGACATGTACAGCAACATGCCTGTGGACTTCTTCATTTCTTCTGGAGTTATTTCGGTCCAGAGAACTGTCTCCCTCTCTCTAGGCTTTTGGGCTGCATTTGTTTGTGTATCAGAGAGGAGTTTGAAAACTCAGCATCAAAGTGGGAATAAATGTCACCTGGTGCTGGGTTTCCCATATCGAGAGGGGGTTGGGACCTGGGGTGGTTGTAGGACTCCATCATCGGGCTCTGCCTCAGTCTGCCATCTTGTGGTGTGATGTGGTGAGGGGCTGTCTGTGTCTGACCAAGCGTCACCAGATCATCCAGCATCCCCCACAGCTCCATCTACAGGCCTGAATGGATTCTGGTGACACCTTGTGATCTCTGGTAAACACCTCCTCCTCTCCAGCTAAAGCATGCAAACAGCCTCTCTAGAGACGCAGGCTACTTGAAGAAGACGCGCACATTTACGCATATAAATACAATTACACCTAGTACAACTCTTATAGGACTTGGTACACTGTTCTAAACAATCACAACGCAATACAAGTGTTGATTTACATACCGTCTTGCTTCCATTTGAATTCAATCCGCTGTTCTCCGGCTCTATTTCTCCGCGGTGTTTGTTGTGTCTCTTCCCAGCGCTCTGTGTGTATTCGCTCACAAGAAGGTCGTGTTTCGCGGGCTTCCGGAGGCCGTAAGTGAAGTTACCATAATGAGTCGATATATGCGTAAAGCGCAGAGTCTCAGCTTTCAGAAACCGTGAAATTTTTCGATTTGCGCAAACTTGACATAGTTACGTAATCCAAAAGTTTTGCTTGCAAATGTGTCGTCGACGACACATCCGGTGTTAAAGGTTAACAGGGTTTTATTAGTACTGTGTGATACTCCCTTAACAATATTAGCCAGCAGCACACTGTGAGCATAAAGCCAAAACGTCCTACTGCCCAATCCCCGAACCTCTCCCCAATGTATGGTAACATGCTCTGGGCCCTAGCGACTATAACATCGCAAATCCTATTACATAAATGTAAGGTGTTTGGGTTAGCATTGCTGCCCAATCCCTGATACCTCTTCCCAATGTATGGTAACGTTATCTGGGCCCTAGGCGACTATAACATCGCAAATCTATTAGCAGAATATAACGTGTTTTGGTTGTACTTCCGAAGTCCTGTAGAAAGGTGAATAATGAGATAAATGTCTGTCCATGGTACAAAGATGGGCACTATTCTTTGAATAAAGCATATATCAAGCTCGGATGCTCTCACGCGTTTAGCATTTAGAGCTAAAGTGTACGACATAAATCATAATGTGGCAAAAATGGCGATCAATGAAATCTTTTTCCATCAGTCTGTAATTAACAGGGTTTATTCATATGTACTGTGTGATACTCCCTTAACAATATTAGCCAGCTACACTTAGCACTGTGGAGCCATAAGCCAAACGTGCCTCACTGCCCAATCCCGACACCTCCTCTCCCAATGTATGGTAACATGCTCTGGGCCCTAGCGACTATACATCGCAAATCCTATACAGAAATGTAAGGTGTTTTGGGTTAGCATTGCTGCCCATCCCTGATACCTCTTTCCAATGTATGTTAACATGCTCTGGGACCTAGTGACTATAACATCGCAAATCCTATTACAGAAATGTAATTTGTTTGGGTTAGCATTGCTGCCCATCCTGATACCTCTTCCCAATGTATGGTAACATGCTCTGGCCCTAGCGACTATAACATCGCAATCCTATTATAGAAATATAACGTGTTTTGGGTTTTACTTCCGAAGCCTGTAAAGGTGAATACTGGATAGATTGTCTTGTCCATGGTACCAAAGATGGGCACTATTCTTTTAAATAAAGCGTATGTCAAGCTCCTAAATGCTATCACGCTTTTAGCATTTATAGCTAAAGTCTACGACAATAAATCGTAATGTGGCAAAAATGGCGATCAATGAATCTTTTTCCAATCAGTCTGGAATTAAACAGGTTTATTCATATGTACGTGGTGTACTCCCTTAAAATATTAGCCAGCTAGCACTTAGCATTGTGGAGCCATAGCCCAACGTGCCTCACTGCCCAATCCCCACCCTCTCCCCAATGTATGGTAACATGCTCTGGGCCCTAGTGACTATAACTCGCAAATCTTATTACAGAAATGTAAGTGTTTTGGGTTAGCATTGCTGTCCATCCCTGATACCTCTTCCCATGATGCTAACATGCTCTGGGCCCTAGTGACTTAAACATCGCAAATCCTATTACAGAAATATAACGTGTTTTGGGTTGTACTTCCCGCAGCCTGTAAAAAGGTGAATCAGGATAGATTGCTTGTCCATGGTACCAAAAGATGCGCACTGTTCAAAGCAGATGTCAAGCTCCGGAATGCTATCAGGCGTTTAGCATTTATGAGCAAAGTGTACGACATAAATATGGCGACAAATGGCAAAAAATGAGATCTTCACTAATTGGTCTGAAACATTCTCGAGTTATTAGCCTAAAGCGTAAACCGGAAGTGCTATTATTATATTAGCGAAAATGAGATCTTCTCCGCTTCTCCGATCAGACTGTAACTTTCAGGGTTTGTTCATATGTACTGTTGGATACTCCCCATGACATGACAGCCGGCTAGCACTTAGCATTGTGGAGTTATTAGCATAAAGGTAAACGCGAAGTGACGAAGTTCTACTACTGTCTATTAGCGAAAATTAAGATCTTCTCTGATGAGTTCTGTAATTAACAGGGTTTATTCATATGTACTGTAGGATACTCCCCATCAAATCTCAGCTGCTAGCACTTAGTATTGTGGAGTTTAGCATAATGTAAACCACAGTTGCGGTTATTGTAATGACAGTCATTTGAATCTTCTTGCAAATATGGTGCAATAACAGTCAATGTAGCATTACAATAACACATAAATAACACCAAACAGTCCCAAGCAGGGGGATGGTGTCTATTCCATCCCCCATAGTGCACTACAATGGGGTAAATATGTTGCATAAACAGTCAATATAGCATTACAATGACAAATAAATAACACCAAACAGATGCCATGCAGGGGGATGTTGTGTCTAATTCCATCCCCCAAATAGTGCACTTCAATAGGGTAACTATGGTGCATAAACAGTCAATCAAGCATTACAATGACACCTAATTAACATCAACAGAGTCCCAATCAGGGGATGTTTTGTCTAATTCCATCCCCTCAAATAGTGCACTACAATGGGGTAAATATGTTGCATAAACAGTCAATATAGCATTACAATGACACATAAATAACACCAAACAGAGTCCATGCAGGGGATGTTGTGTCTATTCCATCCCCCAATAGTGCACTTCAATAGGGGTAACTATGGTGCATAACGTCAATATAGCATTACAATGACACATAATTAACATCAACAGAGTCCCAAGCAGGGGATGTTGTGTCTAATTCATCCCCTCAAATAATGCACTACAATGGGGGTAAATATGTTGCTAAACAGTCAATATAGCATTACAATGACACAACAATTAACAACAAACAGATTGATCCGCAGGGGGTTGTTGTGTCTAATTCCATCCCCCAAAAGAGTGCACTTCAATAGGAGTAACTATGGTGCATAAACGTCAAATAGCATACAATGACCCATCTCTATTTCAGATTACGGCAATACCACACTGACAATCTCGTCTGATCTCGGAAGCTAAGCAGAGTTGGGCTGGGTCAGTACTTGGATGGGTAAGCGCCTGGGAATAACTTGTGCAGGAGGCATTTTGTTTCCTTCTTAATTAACAAAATGAAGACATGAATAGAACTGTCCGCGTATATTGAGAAATGACAATTCACTATGTTTTACCTTCTATAAAGAGCACGTGTATATGCTCTATTGCAGATTACGACCATACCACACTGACAACGTCTGATCTCGGAAGCTAAGCAGAGTTGGGCTGGGTCAGCACTTGGATGGGTAACCCCCCTGGGAATACCCGGTGCTGTAAACATTTTGTTTCCTTCTCAATTAGCAAAATGAAGACATGAATTGAACTGTCCGCGTATATTAAGAAAAGACAATTCATTGTGTTTTACCTTCTATAAAAAGCAAGTGTATATGCTCTATTGCAAATTACGGCCATACCACACTGACAATGCCCGATCTCGTCTGATCTCGGAAGCTAAGTATAGTTGGACTGGGTCGGTACTTGGTTGGGTGACCGCCTGGGAATACCCGGTGCTGTAAGCATTTTGTTTCCTTCTTAATTAGCAAAATGAAGACATGAATTGAACTGTCCGCGTATATTAAGAAAAGACAATTCATTGTGTTTTACCTTCTATGAACAGCAAGTGTATATGCTCTATTTCTCATTACGGCCATACCACACTGACAATGCCCGATCTCGTCTGATCTCAGAAGCTAAGCAGAGTTGGGCTGGGTCAGTACTTGGGTGGGTCACCGCCTGGGAATACCCGGTGCAGTAAGCATTTTGTTTCCTTCTCAATTAGCAAAATGAAGACATGAATAGAACTGTCCACGTATATTAAGAAAAGACAATTGATTGTGTTTACCTTCCATAACCAGCAAGTGTATATACTCTATTGCAGATTAAGGCCGTACCACAATGACAACGTCTGATCTCGGAAGCTAAGCAGAGTTGGTCTGGGTCAGTACTTGGATGGGTCACCGCCTGGGAATACCCGGTGCTGTAAGCATTTTGTTTCCTTCTCAATTAGCAAAATGAAGACATGAATAGAACAGTCCGCGTATATTAAGAAAAGACAATTCATTGTGTTTTACCTACTATAAACATCAAGTGTATATGCTCTATTGCAGATTACGGCCATACCACACTGACAATGCCCGATCTCGTCTGATCTCAGAAGCTAAGCAGAGTTGGGCTGGGTCAGTACTTGGATGGGTGACCGCCTGGGAATACCTGGTGCTGTAAGCATTTTGTTTCCTTCTTAATTAACAAAATGAAGACATGAATAGAACTGTCCCGCGTATATTAAGAAAAGACAATTGATTGTGTTTTACCTTCCATAACCAGCAAGTGTATATGCTCTATTTCAGATTACGGCCATACCACAATGACAATCTCGTCTGATCTCGGAAGCTAAGCAGAGTTGAGCTGGGTCAGTACTTGGATGGGTGACCGCCTGGGTATACCCGGTGCTGTAAGCATTTTGTTTCCTTCTTAATTTGCAAAATGAAGACATGAATAGAACTGTCCGTGTATATTATGAAAAGACAATTCATTATGTTTTACCTTCTATAAACAGCAAGTGTATATACTCTATTGCAGATTAGGCCATACCACACTGACAACGCCCGATTTCGTCTGATCTCGGAAGCTAAGCAGAGTTGGGCTGGGTCATTACTTGGATTGGTGACCGCCTGGGAATACCCGGTGCTGTAAGCATTTTGTTTCCTTCTTAATTAGCAAAATGAAGACATGAATAGAACTGTCCACGTATATTGAGAAAAGACAATTCAATGTGTTTTACCTTCTATAAACAGCAGGTGTATATGCTCTATTTCACATTACGGCCATACCACAATGACAATCTCGTCTGATCTTGGAAGCTAAGCAGAGTTGGGCCGGGTCAGTACTTGGATGGGTCACCGACTGGGAATACCCGGTGCTGTAAGCAATTTGTTTCCTTCTTAATTAGCAAAATGAAGACATAAATAGAACTGTCTGCGTACATCAAGAAAAGACAATTCAATGTGTTTTACTTTCTATAAAAAGTAAGTGTATATGCTCTATTTTAGATTCTGGCCATACCACAATGTCAACGCCTGATCTCGTCTGACCTCGGAAGCTAAGCAGAGTTGGTCTGGGTCAGTACTTGGATGGGTGACCGCCAGGGAATACCAGGTGCTGTAAGCATTTTGTTTCCTTCTTAATTAGGAAAATGAAGACATGAATAGAACTGTCCACGTATATTGAGAAAAGACAATTCAATGTGTTTTACCTTCTATAAACAGCAGGTGTATATGCTCTATTTCAGATTACGGCCATACCACAATGACAATCTCGTCTGATCTTGGAAGCTAAGCAGAGTTGGGCCGGGTCAGTACTTGGATGGGTCACCGACTGGGAATACCCGGTGCTGTAAGCAATTTGTTTCCTTCTTAATTAGCAAAATGAAGACATAAATAGAACTGTCTGCGTACATTAAGAAAAGACAATTCAATGTGTTTTACTTTCTATAAAAAGTAAGTGTATATGCTCTATTTTAGATTCTGGCCATACCACAATGTCAACGCCTGATCTCGTCTGACCTCGGAAGCTAAGCAGAGTTGGTCTGGGTCAGTACTTGGATGGGTGACCGCCAGGGAATACCAGGTGCTGTAAGCATTTTGTTTCCTTCTTAATTAGGAAAATGAAGACATGAATAGAACTGTCCGCATATATTAAGAAAAGACAATTCATTGTGTTTTACCTTCCATAACCAGCAAGTGTATATGCTCTATTTCAGATTACTGCCATACCACACTGACAATCTCGTCTGATCTCGGAAACTAAGCAGAGTTGGGCTGGGTCAGTACTTAGATGGGTCACCGCCTGGGGATACCCGGTGCTGTAAGCATTTTGTTTCCTTCTTAATTAGCAAAATGAAGACATGAATAGAATTGTCTGCGTATATTAAGAAATGACAATTCATTGTGTTTTACCTTCTATAAACAGCAAGTGTATATGCTCTATTGCAGATTACGGCCATACCACACTGACAATGCCAGATCTCGTCTGATCTCGGAAGCTAAGCAGAGTTGGGCTGGGTCAGTACTTGGATTGGTGACCGCCTGGGAATACCAGGTGCAGTAAGCATTTTGTTTCCTTCTTGATTAGCAAAATGAAGACATGAATAGAAGTGTCCGCGTATATTAAGAAAAGACAATTCAATGTGTTTTACCTTCTATGAACAGCAAGTGTATATACTCTATTTCAGATTACGGCAATACCACACTGACAATCTCGTCTGATCTCGGAAGCTAAGCAGAGTTGGGCTGGGTCAGTACTTGGATGGGTAAGCGCCTGGGAATAACTTGTGCAGGAGGCATTTTGTTTCCTTCTTAATTAGCAAAATGAAGACATGAGAATAGAACTGTCCGCGTATATTGAGAAAAGACAATTCACTGTGTTTTACCTTCTATAAAGAGCACGTGTATATGCTTTATTGCAGATTACGGCCATACCACACTGACAACGTCTGATCTCGGAAGCTAAGCAGAGTTGGGCTGGGTCAGAACTTGGATGGGTAACCCCCCTGGTAATACCCAGTGCTGTAAACATTTTGTTTCCTTCTCAATTAGCAAAATGAAGACATGAATAGAACTGTCCGCGTATATTAAGAAAAGACAATTCATTGTGTTTTACCTTCTATAAAAAGCAAGTGTATATGCTCTATTGCAAATTACGGCCATACCACACTGACAATGCCCGATCTCGTCTGATTTCGGAAGCTAAGTATAGTTGGGCTGGGTCAGTACTTGGTTGGGTGACCGCCTGGGAATACCCGGTGCTGTAAGCATTTTGTTTCCTTCTTAATTAGCAAAATGAAGACATGAATTGAACTGTCCGCGTATATTAAGAAAAGACAATTCATTGTGTTTTACTTTCTATGAAGAGCAAGTGTATATGCTCTATTTCTCATTACGGCCATACCACACTGACAACGCCCGATCTCGTCTGATCTCAGAAGCTAAGCAGAGTTGGGCTGGGTCAGTACTTGGGTGGGTCACCGCCTGGGAATACCCCGTGCAGTAAGCATTTTGTTTCCTTCTCAATTAGCAGAATGAAGACATGAATAGAACTGTCCGCGTATATTAAGAAAAGACAATTCATTGTGTTTTACCTTCTATAAAAAGCAAGTGTATATGCTCTATTGCAAATTACGGCCATACCACACTGACAATGCCCGATCTCGTCTGATTTCGGAAGCTAAGTATAGTTGGGCTGGGTCAGTACTTGGTTGGGTGACCGCCTGGGAATACCCGGTGCTGTAAGCATTTTGTTTCCTTCTTAATTAGCAAAATGAAGACATGAATTGAACTGTCCGCGTATATTAAGAAAAGACAATTCATTGTGTTTTACCTTCTATGAAGAGCAAGTGTATATGCTCTATTTCTCATTACGGCCATACCACACTGACAACGCCCGATCTCGTCTGATCTCAGAAGCTAAGCAGAGTTGGGCTGGGTCAGTACTTGGGTGGGTCACCGCCTGGGAATACCCGGTGCAGTAAGCATTTTGTTTCCTTCTCAATTAGCAAAATGAAGACATGAATAGAACTGTCCGCGTATATTAAGAAAAGACAATTGATTGTGTTTTACCTTCCATAACCAGCAAGTGTATATGCTCTATTTCAGATTACGGCCATACCACACTGACAACGTCTGATCTCGGAAGCTAAGCAGAGTTGGGCTGGGTCAGCACTTGGATGGGTAACCCCCCTGGTAATACCCAGTGCTGTAAACATTTTGTTTCCTTCTCAATTAGCAAAATGAAGACATGAATAGAACTGTCCGCGTATATTAAGAAAAGACAATTCATTGTGTTTTACCTTCTATAAAAAGCAAGTGTATATGCTCTATTGCAAATTACGGCCATACCACACTGACAATGCCCGATCTCGTCTGATTTCGGAAGCTAAGTATAGTTGGGCTGGGTCAGTACTTGGTTGGGTGACCGCCTGGGAATACCCGGTGCTGTAAGCATTTTGTTTCCTTCTTAATTAGCAAAATGAAGACATGAATTGAACTGTCCGCGTATATTAAGAAAAGACAATTCATTGTGTTTTACCTTCTATGAAGAGCAAGTGTATATGCTCTATTTCTCATTACGGCCATACCACACTGACAACGCCCGATCTCGTCTGATCTCAGAAGCTAAGCAGAGTTGGGCTGGGTCAGTACTTGGGTGGGTCACCGCCTGGGAATACCCGGTGCAATAAGCATTTTGTTTCCTTCTCAATTAGCAAAATGAAGACATGAATAGAACTGTCCGCGTATATTAAGAAAAGACAATTCATTGTGTTTTACTTTCTATAAAAAGCAAGTGTATATGCTCTATTGCAAATTACGGCCATACCACACTGACAATGCCCGATCTCGTCTGATTTCGGAAGCTAAGTATAGTTGGGCTGGGTCAGTACTTGGTTGGGTGACCGCCTGGGAATACCCGGTGCTGTAAGCATTTTGTTTCCTTCTTAATTAGCAAAATGAAGACATGAATTGAACTGTCCGCGTATATTAAGAAAAGACAATTCATTGTGTTTTACCTTCTATGAAGAGCAAGTGTATATGCTCTATTTCTCATTACGGCCATACCACACTGACAACGCCCGATCTCGTCTGATCTCAGAAGCTAAGCAGAGTTGGGCTGGGTCAGTACTTGGGTGGGTCACCGCCTGGGAATACCCGGTGCAGTAAGCATTTTGTTTCCTTCTCAATTAGCAAAATGAAGACATGAATAGAACTGTCCGCGTATATTAAGAAAAGACAATTGATTGTGTTTTACCTTCCATAACCTGCAAGTGTATATGCTCTATTTCAGATTACGGCCATACCACAATGACAATCTCGTCTGATCTCGGAAGCTAAGCAGAGTTGAGCTGGATCAGTACTTGGATGGGTGACCGCCTGGGTATACCCGGTGCTGTAAGCATTTTGTTTCCTTCTTAATTTGCAAAATGAAGACATGAATAGAACTGTCCGTGTATATTATGAAAAGACAATTCATTATGTTTTACCTTCTATAAACAGCAAGTGTATATACTCTATTGCAGATTAGGCCATACCACACTGACAACGCCCGATTTCGTCTGATCTCGGAAGCTAAGCAGAGTTGGGCTGGGTCATTACTTGGATTGGTGACCGCCTGGGAATACCCGGTGCTGTAAGCATTTTGTTTCCTTCTTAACTAGCAAAAAGAAGACATGAATAGAACTGTCCGCGTATATTGAGAAAAGACAATTCAATGTGTTTTACCTTCTATAAACAGCAGGTGTATATGCTCTATTTCAGATTACGGCCATACCACAATGACAATCTCGTCTGATCTTGGAAGCTAAGCAGAGTTGGGCCGGGTCAGTACTTGGATGTGTCACCGACTGGGAATACCCGGTGCTGTAAGCAGTTTGTTTCCTTCTTAATTAGCAAAATGAAGACATAAATAGAACTGTCTGCGTATATTAAGAAAAGACAATTCATTGTGTTTTACTTTCTATAAAAAGTAAGTATATATGTTCTATTTTAGATTCTGGCCATACCACAATGTCAACGCCCGATCTCGTCTGACCTCGGAAGCTAAGCAGAGTTGGTCTGGGTCAGTACTTGGATGGGTGACCGCCAGGGAATACCCGGTGCTGTAAGCATTTTGTTTCCTTCTTAATTAGGAAAATGAAGACATGAATAGAACTGTCCGCGTATATTGAGAAAAGACAATTCAATGTGTTTTACCTTCTATAAACAGCAGGTGTATATGCTCTATTTCAGATTACGGCCATACCACAATGACAATCTCGTCTGATCTTGGAAGCTAAGCAGAGTTGGGCCGGGTCAGTACTTGGATGTGTCACCGACTGGGAATACCCGGTGCTGTAAGCAGTTTGTTTCCTTCTTAATTAGCAAAATGAAGACATAATAGAACTGTCTGCGTATATTAAGAAAAGACAATTCATTGTGTTTTACTTCTATAAAAAGTAAGTATATATGTTCTATTTTAGATTCTGGCCATACCACACTGACAACGCCCGATTTCGTCTGATCTCGGAAGCTAAGCAGAGTTGGGCTGGGTCAGTACTTGGAATGGTGACCGCCTGGGAATACCCGGTGCTGTAAGCATTTTGTTTCCTTCTTAATTAGCAAAATGAAGACATGAATAGAACTGTCTGCGTATATTAAAAAAAAAAAATTCATTGTGTTTTACCTTCCATAACCAGCAAGTGTATATGCTCTATTTCAGATTACGGCCATACAAGAATGACAATCTCGTCTGATCTCGGAAGCTAAGCAGAGTTGGGCTGGGTCAGTACTTGGATGGGTCACCGCCTGGGAATACACGGTGCTGTAAGGATTTTGTTTACTTCTTAATTAGCAAAATGAAGACATGAATAGAACTGTCCGCGTATATTAAGAAAAGACAATTGATTGTGTTTTACCTTCCATAACCAGCAAGTGTATATGCTCTATTTCAGATTACGGCCATACAAGAATGACAATCTCGTCTGATCTCGGGAAGCTAAGCAGAGTTGCGCTGGGTCAGTACTTGGATGGGTCACCGCCTGGGAATACACGGTGCTGTAAGGATTTTGTTTACTTCTTAATTAGCAAAATGAAGACATGAATAGAACTGTCCGCGTATATTAAGAAAAGACAATTGATTGTGTTTTACCTTCTATAAACAGCAAGTGTATATACTATATTGCAGATTAGGCCATACCACACTGACAACGCCCGATATTGTCTGATCTCGGAAGCTAAGCAGAGTTGGGCTGGGTCAGTACTTGGATTGGTGACCGCCTGGGAATACCCGGTGCTGTAAGCATTTTGTTTCCTTCTTAATTAACAAAATGAAGACATGAATAGAATTGTCTGCGTATATTAAGAAATGACAATTCATTGTGTTTTACCTTCTATAAACAGTAAGTGTATATGCTCTATTTCAGATTACGGCCATACCACAATGACAATCTCGTCTGATCTCAGAAGCTAAGCAGAGTTGGGCTGGGTCAGTACTTGGATGGGTGACCGCCTGGGAATACCCGGTGCTGTAAGCATTTTGTTTCCTTCTTAATTAACAAAATGAAGACATGAATAGAACTGTCCGTGTATATTAAGAAAAGACAATTCATTATGTTTTACCTTCTATAAACAGCAAGTGTATATGCTCTATTGCAGATTACGGACATACCACACTCACAACGTCTGATCTCTGAAGCTAAGCAGAGTTGGTCTGGGTCAGTACTTGGATGGGTCACCGCCTGGGAATACACGGTGCTGTAAGGATTTTGTTTACTTCTTAATTAGCAAAATGAAGACATGAATAGAACTGTCCGCGTATATTAAGAAAAGACAATTGATTGTGTTTTACCTTCCATAACCAGCAAGTGTATATGCTCTATTTCAGATTACGGCCATACCACAATGACAATCTCGTCTGATCTCGGAAGCTAAGCAGAGTTGGGCTGGGTCAGTACTTGGATGGGTCACCGCCTGGGAATACCCGGTGCAGTAAGCATTTTGTTTCCTTCTTAATTAGCAAAATGAAGACATGAATAGAACTGTCTGCGTATATATAAAAAAAAAAATGCATTGTGTTTTACCTTCTATAAACAGCAAGTGTATATACTCTTTTGCAGATTAGGCCATACCACACTGACAACGCCCGATTTCGTCTGATCTCGGAAGCTAAGCAGAGTTGGGCTGGGTCAGTACTTGGATTGGTGACCGACTGGGAATACCCGGTGCTGTAAGCAGTTTGTTTCCTTCTTAATTAGCAAAATGAAGACATGAATAGAACTGTCCGCATATATTAAGAAAAGACAATTCATTGTGTTTTACCTTCCATAACCAGCAAGTGTATATGCTCTATTTCAGATTACTGCCATACCACACTGACAATCTCGTCTGATCTCGGAAGCTAAGCAGAGTTGGGCTGGGTCAGTACTTAGATGGGTCTCCGCCTGGGGATACCCGGTGCTGTAAGCATTTTGTTTCCTTCTTAATTAGCAAAATAAAGACATAAATAGAACTGTCCGCGTATATTAAGAAAAGACAATTCATTATGTTTTACCTTCTATAAACAGCAAGTGTATATGCTCTATTTCAGATTACGGCCATACCACAATGACAATCTCGTCTGATCTCAGAAGCTAAGCAGAGTTGGGCTGGGTCAGTACTTGGATGGGTGACCGCCTGGGAATACCCGGTGCTGTAAGCATTTTGTTTCCTTCTTAATTAACAAAATGAAGACATGAATAGAACTGTCCGCGTATATTAAGAAAAGACAATTCATTATGTTTTACCTTCTATAAACAGCAAGTGTATATGCTCTATTGCAGATTAAGGACATACCACACTCACAACGTCTGATCTCTGAAGCTAAGCAGAGTTGGTCTGGGTCAGTACTTGGATGGGTCACCGCCTGGGAATACACGGTGCTGTAAGGATTTTGTTTACTTCTTAATTAGCAAAATGAAGACATGAATAGAACTGTCCGCGTATATTAAGAAAAGACAATTGATTGTGTTTTACCTTCCATAACCAGCAAGTGTATATGCTCTATTTCAGATTACGGCCATACCACAATGACAATCTCGTCTGATCTCGGAAGCTAAGCAGAGTTGGGCTGGGTCAGTACTTGGATGGGTCACCGCCTGGGAATACCCGGTGCAGTAAGCATTTTGTTTCCTTCTTAATTAGCAAAATGAAGACATGAATAGAACTGTCTGCGTATATAAAAAAAAAAAAATGCATTGTGTTTTACCTTCTATAAACAGCAAGTGTATATACTCTATTGCAGATTAGGCCATACCACACTGACAACGCCCGATTTCGTCTGATCTCGGAAGCTAAGCAGAGTTGGGCTGGGTCAGTACTTGGATTGGTGACCGACTGGGAATACCCGGTGCTGTAAGCAGTTTGTTTCCTTCTTAATTAGCAAAATGAAGACATGAATAGAACTGTCCGCATATATTAAGAAAAGACAATTCATTGTGTTTTACCTTCCATAACCAGCAAGTGTATATGCTCTATTTCAGATTACTGCCATACCACACTGACAATCTCGTCTGATCTCGGAAGCTAAGCAGAGTTGGGCTGGGTCAGTACTTAGATGGGTCTCTGCCTGGGGATACCCGGTGCTGTAAGCATTTTGTTTCCTTCTTAATTAGCAAAATAAAGACATGAATAGAATTGTCTGCGTATATTAAGAAATGACAATTCATTGTGTTTTACCTTCTATAAACAGCAAGTGTATATGCTCTATTGTAGATTACGGCCATACCACACTGACAATGCCCGATCTCGTCTGATCTCGGAAGCTAAGCAGAGTTGGGCTGGGTCAGTACTTGGATGGGTAAGCGCCTGGGAATAACTGGTGCAGGAGGCATTTTGTTTCCTTCTTAATTAGCAAAATGAAGACATGAATAGAACTGCCCGCGTATATTAAGAACACACAATTCATTGTGTTTTACCTTCTATGAACAGCAAGTGTATATGCTTTATTTCAGGTTACGGCCATACCACACTGACATCGCCCGATCTCGTCTGATCTCGGAAGCTAAGCAGAGTTGGGCAGGGTCTGTACTTGGATGGGTGACCGCCTGGGAATACCCTGTGCTGTAAGCATTTTGTTTCCTTCTTCATTAGCAAAATGGAGACAAGAATAGAACTGTCCTCATATATTAAGAAAAGACAATTCATTGTGTTTTACCTTCTATAAAAATCAAGTGTATATGCTCTATTGCAGATTACGGCCATACCACACTGACAACTTCTGATCTCGGA
Source organism: Cottoperca gobio (assembly GCF_900634415.1). Lineage (NCBI taxonomy): Eukaryota > Metazoa > Chordata > Actinopteri > Perciformes > Bovichtidae > Cottoperca > Cottoperca gobio. The sequence goes on along the minus strand of NC_041378.1, from coordinate 17,075,112 downwards.
AGCTAAGCAGAGTTGGGTTAGGTCAGTACTTGGATGGGTGACCGCCTGGGAATACCCGGTGCTGTAAGCATTTTGTTTCCTTCTCAATTAGCAAAATGAAGACATGAATAGAACTGTCCGCATACATTAAGAAAAGACAATTCATTGTGTTTTACCTTCTATAAACAGCAAGTATATATGCTCTATTGCAGATTGCGGCCATACCACACTGACAAAGCCAGATCTCGTCTGATCTCAGAAGCTAAGTAGAGTTGGGCTGGGTCAGTACTTGGATGGGTGACCGCCTGGGAATTCCCGGTGCTGTAAGCATTTTGTTTCCTTCTCAATTAGCAAAATGAAGACATGAATAGAACTGTCCGCATACATGACTGTCTCAGAAAATTTGAATATTGTGATAAAGTTCTTTATTTTCTGTAATGCAATTAAAAAAACAAGAATGTCATACATTCTCGATTCATTACAAATCAACTGAAATATTGCAAGCCTTTTATTATTTTAATATTGCTGATTATGGCATACAGCTTAAGAAAACTCAAATATCCTATCTCTAAATATTAGAATATCATGAAAAAGTATACTAGTAGGGTGTTCAACGAATCACTTGAATCGTCTAATTAACTCGAAACACCTGCAAGGGTTTCCTGAGCCTTGAAAAACACTCAGCTTGGTTCAGTAAACTAAATCACAAGTATGGGGAAGACTGCTGATCTGACTGCTGTCCAGAGGACCATCATTGACACCCTCCATCAGGAGGGTAAGACACAAAAAGAAATGTCTCAAAGAGCAAGCTGTTCACAGAGTGCAGTTTCAAAGCACATCCACAAAAAGTCTGTTGGAAGGGGGAAATGTGGCAGGAAACACTGCACAACCAAGAGAGATGACCGCAGCCTTAACAGCATTGTGAAGAAGAGTCGCTTCCAGAATTTGGGGGAGCTTCAAAGACAGTGGACTGAAGCTGGAGTCCAGGTATCAAAAGCCACTGTTCACAGACGTGTCCGGGAAATGGGCTACAATAGCCGTATTCCCATGGTCAAGCCACTTCTGAACTCAAGACAACGTAAGAAGCGTCTGACTTGGGCTATGGAAAAGAAGCACTGGACAGTTGCAGAGTGGTCCAAAGTCCTCTTTTCAGACGAAAGCAAGTTTTGTATTTCATTTGGAAGCCAAGGCGCCAGAGTCTGGAGAAAGGCTGGAGAGGAGCAAAATCCAAGTTGCTTGAAATCCAGTGTGAAGTTCCCACAGTCAGCGATGGTTTGGGGAGCCATGTCAGCTGCTGGTGTTGGTCCACTGTGTTTCATCAAGCCCAGAGTAAATGCAGCTGTGTACCAAGAGATTTTAGAGCACTACATGCTTCCGTCAGCTGAAAAGCTCTATGGAGATGAGGAATTCATTTTCCAGCATGATCTGGCACCTGCCCACAGTGCCAAAACCACCAGTAACTGGTGTACTGACCATGGCATTACTGTCCTCGATTGGCCTGCCAATTCCCCTGACCTGAACCCCATAGAGAATATGTGGGGTATTGTGAAGAAGAAGCTGAAAGACACCAGACCCAACAATGCTAATGAGCTAAAGGCCGCTATTGAAGCATCCTGGGCATCCATAACACCTCAGCAATGCCACAGGCTGATTGCCTCCATGCCACGCCGCATTGATGCAGTAATCCGTGCAAAAGGATTCCCAACCAAGTACTGAGTGCATTAATGGACATTTTCAAATGTTTGATTTTGTTTTGCTGTTATAAATCTTTTTTTTTACTTGGTCTGAGGAACTATTCTAAATTTTTGAGATTTCTTAAGCTGTAAGCCATAATCAGCAATATTAAAATAATAAAAGGCTTGCAATATTTCAGTTGATTTGTAATGAATCCAGAATGCATGACATTTTTGTTTTTTTTTGTTTATCACAATATTCTAATTTTCTGAGACAGTCCTGTATATTAAGAAAAGACAATTCATTGTGTTTTACCTTCTATAAAAAGCAAGTGTATATGTTCTATTGCATATTACGGCCATACCACACTGACAACGCCCGATCTTGTCTGATCTCGGAAGCTAAGCAGAGTAGGGCCGGGTCAGTACTTGGATGGGTGACGGCCTGGGAATACCCGGTGCTGTAAGCATTTTGTTTCCTTCTTAATTAGCTAAATGAAGACATGAATAGAACTGTCCGCGTATATTAAGAAAAGACAATTAATTGTGTTTTACCTTCTATAAACAGCAAGTGTATATGCTCTATTGCAGATTACGGCCATACCACTCTGAATACGGCCATTACGGAAGTTGCCAGAGTGCAGGTGGTGCGGAGAGGAATAGTTTTGTTTGTTCGGTTTTGTTCCGTCTTATCCTATCGTTTTTTGTTCGTGCCCACCCCTCCCTAACAGCTCAGCTGTCTGGGGGTTCCCCCCCTGTTCGTGTGTATTTGTGTTTTTGATGGATTCCATGGCAACGACCTCAGGAATGGAACGACCGACAACGTCACGGATCACGGACATTAAGAAAATACAGCGGAGTGAGGAAAGGGACAGACAAATAGGTAATGACAAAGGAAAGGATAATGAATATGAGAAAGCGAACGGACTAAACAAAGAAATAAATGAGCAGAGTGACAAGACAGGAGGTGGTGGAAAGGAAAAATCAGAAGCAGAGTTGAGAAAAGAGGAAGGAGAGACGTACTCGAACGAGCTAACGGTGGAGGTGACAGTGGATGCGGGGAGAGAAAAAGTTTCTGTGATGGATTTATTGAAGGGGTTAAGGAAGGACTGTGGTGTGGTGAGGGGGTGCAGAATAAGAGGTGAAAAAACATATGAAATCACAATGGCGGACAAAAATGGGAAAGGGAGATTAATGGAGGGCTTACGGGTGAATGGGGTACTAATACAGGGGAGAGACAGTAAGTTAAAAGAGCTGACTGTCTCGTTCCTTAATCTCCCGGTGTGTACGAGGGACGAGGCAATTAAAAAGAAACTTGATGACTGGGGCGTACAGCCGGTGACAACGATAAAAAGAAGAGTGTGGCCGGGAACGGACGTAGTGGACGGGACACGCTTTCTGCGTGTGAGGTTCACCGAGGAGGTCATAAAACAGAAAAAGAAAGCTCCATGGCTTAATTTACAAATCCGCAAACTAAAACAAAAGTCGAGAAATCTTGAAAGTAAATGGCGTTCCACTAAATTGGAAGAATCTCGTTTAGTCTGGTTAGATCATCTTAAAACGTATAAGAAGGCTCTCCGTAATGCCAGAGCAGCTTATTACTCTTCCTTAATAGAAGAAAATAAGAACAACCCCAGGTGTCTTTTCAGCACTGTAGCCAGGCTGACAGAGAGTCACAGCTCTACAGAGCCTTCTGTTCCTATATCTCTCAGTAGTGACGACTTCATGAGTTTCTTTAAAGATAAAATTATAATTATTAGAGACAAAATTACTCTCCTCCTGACCTCAATTGGTAATGACTTAACTTCAACTGTTGGAATTTTAAAAACATCTGTAACTCCTGAAATATATCTAGACTGTTTTACTCCAATCAACCTTAACCAACTAACTTCAACAATCTCATCGTCTAAACCATCAACCTGTCTTTTAGACCCGATTCCTAAACTGTTTAAAGAAGTTTTACCCTTAATTAACACTTCGTTATTAAATATGATCAACCTGTCTCTATTATCTGGCTACGTACCAAAATCCTTTAAAGTAGCTGTAATAAAACCACTTCTTAAAAAGCCTAGTCTTGATCCAGAGGATTTAGCCAACTATAGGCCGATATCTAACCTACCCTTTCTCGCTAAAATCCTTGAGAAAGCAGCCGCAAAACAGTTGTGTGACTTTTTACATAATAATAGTTTATTTGAGGTTTTTCAATCTGGATTTAGAGTTCATCATAGCACAGAGACGGCACTGGTGAAAGTTACCAATGACCTTCTATTGGCATCAGACAAAGGACTTGTCTCTGTTCTTGTCTTGTTAGACCTCAGTGCTGCTTTCGACACTGTTGATCATGACATTCTACTACAGAGACTGGAACATTGTGTTGGCATAAAAGGAACCGCACTAAGCTGGTTAAGTCCTATTTATCTGAGCGATCTCAATTTGTACTTGTTAACGATAAATCCTCCATGACAGCCAAAGTCAGTCTTGGAGTTCCGCAGGGTTCTGTACTTGGACCGATTCTATTCACCTTATATATGCTTCCTTTGGGCAATATTATAAGGACCACTCTATAAACTTTCATTGTTATGCGGATGATACCCAATTATATCTATCAATTAAACCAGATGAAACCAATCAATATGCTAAACTTCAAGCATGCCTTAAGGACATAAAAACTTGGATGTCTAGCAACTTTTTGATGTTAAACACAGACAAAACTGAAGTTATTATACTTGGCCCTAAACGCCTCCGAAACACATTTTCTAATGACATAGAAGCTCTGGATGGCATTAACTTGGCCTCCAGCACCACTGTAAGGAATCTTGGCGTCATCTTTGATCAAGATCTGTCGTTTAACTCCCACATAAAACAAATCTCAAGGACTGCCTTCTTTCATCTACGTAACATTGCAAAAATAAGACACATCCTGTCTCAAAATGATGCAGAAAAACTAGTCCATGCATTTGTTACTTCAAGGCTGGATTACTGCAACTCATTGTTATCAGGTTGTCCCAAAAAGTCGCTTAAGACTCTTCAGTTGATCCAAAATGCAGCAGCACGTGTATTGACTAGAACAAGGAAACGGGATCATATTACTCCTGTATTAGCTGCACTGCACTGGCTCCCGTTAAAATACAGAATAGAATTCAAAATGCTTCTCCTGACTTACAAATCAATTAATGGTCAGGCTCCAGCATATCTTAAAGATCTCATAGTACCTTATAAACCAACTAGAGCATTACGCTCCCAGACTGCAGGGTTACTTGTGGTTCCTAGAGTCTCTAAGAGTACAATGAGAGCCAGAGCCTTCAGCTATCAAGCTCCTCTCCAGTGGAACCAGCTTCCAGTTTGTGTTCGGGAGGCAGACACACTCTCCACATTTAAGAGTAGGCTAAAGACTTTCCTTTTTGATAAAGCTTATAGTTAGGGCTGGCTCAGGTTTGCCCTGGATCAGCCCCTAGTTATGCTGCTATAGGCTTAGACTGCCGGGGGACACCTCCCTGCTCTCTTCCTTCTCTTCCTCTCTCCTCCCCTCCCTCTCTCTTCTTCTCCCTCTCTATCTGTATGCATTTATGTAAATGTATGTTACTAACTCACCATCCGGGGTATCATCCCTGGAGTGTCTATCTCTCATGTGGCAGGTTGCCACTGATAAATTTTACGTCAGGATCATGAATCGTGACAGCGCCTGCTAACCTGGTCCTGCTGGACACCGGGAAGCCTTTTTGACATTTTCCTGGATTCATCCATACTTTCTATTTCTTTTTTTTTCAACACAACATAATTTCTGTCAAATGTTGTATTTGTACTATGCTGTTTATCCTGTACACACGACATCTATTGCACGTCTGTCTGTCCTGGGAGAGGGATCCCTCCTTAGTTGCTCTCCCTGAGGTTTCTTCCATTTTTTCCCCTTTAATTTTGGGGTTTCTTTTTAGGAAGTTTTTCCTTGTGCGATGCGAGGGTCTAAGGACAGAGGATGTCGTAACCTGTAGAGTCTGTAAAGCACACTGAGACAAATGTATAATTTGTGATATTGGGCTATACAAATAAATTTGATTTGATTTGATTTGATTTGAAAAAAGAAAGAACGACGTGAGTAACATGCAGACACTGACACTAACCCTCGTAATGGTGACAATTTCCTCCTTTAACGGCAATGGGCTAGCATTGTGGAGTTATTAGCATAAACGTAAACCGGAAGTGACGAAGTTCTATTACTGTCTTATTAGCGAAAATTAGATCTTCTCTGATGAGTCTGTAATTAACAGGGTTTATTCATATGTACTGTAGGATACTCCCCGTGAAATCTCATTGTGGAGTTATTAGCATAAATGTAAACCACAGTGCTGTTATTGTAATGACATTTGAATCTTCTTGCAAATATGGTGCATAAACAGGCAATATAGCATTAAAATGGCACATAAATAACAACCAGCTGAGTCCCAAACAGGTGGATATTGTGTCTAATTCCATCCCCCCCAAATAGTGCACTTCAATAGGGGTAAATATGGTGCATAAACAGTCAATATAGCATTACAATGACACATAAATAACAACAAACAGAGTCCCAAACAGGGGGATATTGTGTCTAATTCCATCCCCCCAAATAGTGCACTTCTATAGGGGTAAATATGGTGCATAAACAGACAATATAGCATTAAAATGACACATAAATACCAACAAACAGAGTCCCAAACAGGGGGATATTGTGTCTAATTCCATCCCTCCAAATAGTCCACTTCAATGGGGGTAAATATGGTGCATAAACAGGCAATATAGCATTAAAATGACACATAAATACCAACAAACAGAGTCCCAAACAGGGGGATATTGTGTCTAATTCCATCCCCCCAAATAGTGCACTTCAATAGGGGTAAATATGGTGCATAAACAGGCAATATAGCATTAAAATGACACATAAATAACAACAAACAGAGTCCCAAACAGGGGGATATTGTGTCTAATTCCTTCCCCCCCAAATAGTGCTTAGAGGTCAAAAAAAGCAAACGTTGGACTTCCAGGGGGGAAAGGGTCAAACTGTGAAAATGTATCCCGAATTGGGCACCTATTCCCGGGTACGTGGAGCTCTGGGATGCACCCCCTGAGCTCCAGAGGTCAACAAAGCAAACGTTAGACTTCCAGGGGAAAATGACCAAAATGGGTAAATGTGAGATTACAACCCAAAATAGGCACCTATTTCCGGGTATGCAAGCTCTGGGATGCACCCCCTGAGCTCCAGAGACTTCCATACCCAACTTGGTCAGAGTGTGCCCGAGCAACGAGCACTATTTTCGGATAAGCAAGCTCCAGGAAATTGACCTCCCTTTAGGAATATCAGCATTGTATAGAAGAAAATTGAAAGATAGATTGTATCTGCACGATGGTGCTGCTCATGTGGCTTCCGTCTTTGATACAAAGGGTGGTCGGTTTGCGACCTGCCCTATAGATCTTTTTCTTCCCATTTGTCATAAGAACTGTCCATGGTACCTAAAGATGCGCATCTCAGCTGTCTAGCTCATGTTGCTGCTAATGTAGCCACATAATGGCTAATATTAATTAAAACACAAAATACTACTCTGATCTTTTTGAAACTGCTTTTCTAGGTTCATATGGAGTGTTGTATATTGTCTGAATATTTTTAGACAGCTAGCACTTAGCATTGTGGCTAAAAAGTAGAAATGAACACAAGAGCAATTCAAATTCAACCATTTATTTGAACACAAACACAAAAAACAACATATGTACACTTTAAACACGAACGAAAACAGTCTATTTACACACTCATTCTTTTCTCGATCTCAACCGATTGTGGATCGGACTAAGCACAACTTGTGCTACTTGAGAACTGCAGAGCTTTTCGTCCCCCTCACTGCTGCTGCTGCTCTCCTCCTCTGTCTGCTGCTGCTGCGGCCTCTCCTCCTCTGTCTGCTGCTGCTGCTGCTTCTCCTCCTCCTCGGTGCTGCTGCTCTCCTCCCCACTCGTCGCAGCAGCCACCCTCTTCTTCTCCTTCTTGTCCTCCTCCTCCTCCTCCTCGCTGCTGCTGCTGCTGCTCTCCTCCACACAGGTCCCTCCTCCCAGGGGAGTAAATGATGCCACCACGGCAGTAGATGGTCCGGCCCTCTCCTCCGTCCTGAGGCTGTCTCGGATGAGACTCCGAATCGCCATAGCCTCCTTGACATCGGGGCACCTGGCGTAGAAGCAGTCCGCCGTGGTGACATCGTGGCACATAAAGTCTGCCACCCTCTTCCTGGCAGTGACGTCCGTGGTCTTTTTTGCCTGAAAAACATTGAAACATTGCAGAGAAATGAATAACAGTAACCACAGTCTACCTCCAGAAAGCTCTTTTTTCATACATACACATGGATTTAATTGTGTAATTTACTTACGTAGTGTGCAAGTGCCGTCCGAATAAGGGTGAAGCTGACATTGCCGCCTATTCTCAGCTCCGCCCAGGCCATCCTCAGGCAGCTGTTGAGATTTTTACAGGGACCCGTCCCTTTGGTGAACATCACAAAGGTGTTCCTCTCCTTCTTAGGGACTTTGGTCTTGATGGCCATCTAATGTTGCAGTCACCCAAACTCCACATCTGTGAGGAACAGCTGGGCCTCCCCAAATGACTTGTTTGTATTGTGCTCCTTGACCTATTATGACACAGAGTGGGATATATAGATCAGATATAACACATGTTATGCTGTATTATTTGTGGTGATAAGAAAGTTGCACTATGATAACATATGCTTACATGTATCAAGTAGCCTTGCTCTCCACCACTGGCCAGGGCCTGCCTGAACTCCGTGTCGGTCATGTTGGAGTACACACCGGGCCTGTGACCAAAGACACAGCTCCAGTAGCCACACATGAAGCCGTACAGCCGGAACCGGAGGTTGGTTGTGTACTCCTCCTCCAGCTCGTCTGATGAGAAGGAGTAAAATAAGAAGAGAGAGAGAGAGAGAGAGAAGAGAGAGAGATATCAACATCACTTGTAGACATCAGTGACCTTTAGTGACACCTGAAAATGTTAAAGTGGAGAAAATCCTACCGAGCAGCTGAGGGATTTTCAATGTAGCCCCATCTACGAAGCTGGCGATGGCGTCACCTCCTGGCAGCTCGGAGTATTTCGTCCTCTTTACTGCCATTTGGTGGACCACAACCAACCTCTTGAGGCTCTTCAGGGCCACCTTCATGTCCCTGACGACACCGACCATGTTTGCTTTTGTCAGCCTGGATGACCGCGGTGGAGTCTGCTGCATGAAGGTCAAAAATTGAAGGTTGTTCTTGAGGTAGAACTCCACCGTGGTCACCTTCATAGTTTTTAGCAGCTTATCACACCACCTGTTAGAAGAAGAAAAAAGACACACATGAAGTTACAC